>NC_012860.1:2400000-2700000 GCF_000026945.1 Candida dubliniensis CD36 | reverse complement strand
GGTTTTGGTGATGCATTCTCAATAACAATATAACCACTGATCACATCACCTTGTTGATACTCATACACGAAAGGATTTATAAATTCTGGTTTTTTACCAAGTTCCCCAATTTCCTTTGTGAAATGAATTTCTAGTCGAATGTTGTCGCCAACTATATTAGGATACAATGATAAATTGGGAAGACGGTATACGTTATCTAGTATTTTTTCTTCAGACCCAACTTGGTGTTCATTACTAATTGGTACATGACTTTCACTGGATAATGCAAATTGCAGAGTATGTACAGAATTTGTGGACGAGTCAACGGTCAGAATGGGTGAAATTGAAGAACTACTCAAACCCTGATTGCTCTCATTGATATACGTTGGAGGATCAATGTTTTGAGTTTCCATTTGTTCCGCTGTAAGTACACTTACACCCACTGTTGCCTTATACATAAAATATGAAGGTAAAATAGCACTGACATTTTCATCTGGAGTAATGGACAGTCTAAAATCTTTTCCTGAATTCATAACCACTTATAATGGGAAAGTTGGGTTTTAAATGATTAAATACACTTTTCTTCTAATTTTTTGTTTAATGACATGCATCTGACACAACCTTATGATATTTCCGAGAGAATATTCACTTACAACTGGTTTTGTGCTTCTTTAATATTTCACTCTTTCCGAGCCGGTGCCGGGCATTTATATTCAAATCAAAGCTATCTCTTATACCTCTTCTAAGAGTCAAGGTTGTTAGTGTTAAGATTCAAAGAAGAGAAGTATGGCATGTTTGCTACTGTTTTTGGTCAAAATATCCGTTTGAATAATTCTTATTGTAAATTTGGTAGCATTTTGGATTATTTTTATACCGGCCCACTGAAAAATCGAGAATTAAGAAAATTAAAAAAAAAAATTAAACGAATACTCCACACAAAACGCAATAATAACTACGTAGCCATTCTTTTCAATGTCAAAGCATCCTGATACTAAAGAGGAAATTAACGGAGTGATTGAGGAATTGAGTAAAGTGGAGTTCGGGAAAGAACCTAGAAAAGAGAGTAAGGAAGAGATTGGGCCTGTTTCGGAGAATCATCAACAACAATCGCTGACAGCAAACAAGTCTTTACAAAGTGTTGAGACAAGCCCGCCTGAAAACAAACCAGATACCTCTAAGCCATCAAATTTATCAGCAAATACAACTCAATGCTTGTCAAACCAAGAGCTTGTTAAATCTATCCCTCCACCTCCACCTCCACCTAATGTACAGCACAATATACGACGAATCGCAATACCCAAACCACATAATTTTATTAGGACTACTGATTATACTCCTCTAGCCGAATATTATGCTGCACAAAGTCCTCATCATCCTAAATTAAGAGAAATTAAAAGATTAGAGGCTGCTCAAGCTCCAATTGATCTTTATCGGATTGCCAATCGCAACAACAACATCAATGTCCCTCCAACCAAACTCACGGCTGACATTAGTGCCATGTGCAAACATGCCACTAGTACAGAAGTTCGAAAAGTTATTTCCAACGTGTTAGTTAATAGTGAGAAGCTGCTTAAGAAAAAATTGTCTGATTTACCAAAACATTTTAAGCAACTCGTACACACATTCGACAAGAATCCAGAAGCGTATTTACGTGTAAATGCAGAACCAATATTTATGGACGGTTATACAGCTTATGAATACTTTGATGACCGTGACTTGGCACACTTGTACTATCGTTGCCGTTATTTCCATATTGATGATGATCATCGAATTTACTTTCAAGCCTTTAATCCTGACACAATTGGTAAACCAGAATATGATCATTTGAAACAACTTTTAGTTTCTTCTTTAGAAAAATTGGTATTCGAAATTGCCAGTGAAAAATTTCAGATCAAGATTGATGATCCTGTTGATCATATGCATGTGGTTTCTTTTCAATTACCACCTACTTCATTAATAGACACTGTTGAATATTTGGAACAATTTTTAGACGAAAGGGATGAAATAGTTGAATCTCGTATCCCAGTGTTTTCCCCAAAACTGATGATTCTTGATTCAACTCGAGTGACAGCTTTTTTTATTATTAAGTTGAGAGGAAAACAAATGCCTCCAGAACGGAAATGGATATTTGATGAAGAATATTCATTCAATATTCTCACAAATTATGGTTAGTTTGAATAGAGCCTAACACTTAGGTATCATGAATGATAGGAATGATGGACTGACACATATTCCAGTTTTCTGCAAAAAAAAAAAAAAAATTGATTGTTAAACCATATAGAATCAGCGGAAATATAACAGGGAACCGTTTTTCTAAACTAATTTGTATGTGTGAGGTAGTTAGGTGAACCAGACCTATCTCAGGTCTCTTGGTTACCGGACTACCGAGTAGCATCAGACCACTAGAGTTGGACACTGATATATATACTCTATCTCTGACGCCTTGCCGTCTACCAATATGTAGTTATATAGAAAATACAAGCTAAAAAAGTAGTAATTACATTACAGTGTGTAGATTTTTGTGTGTGTTCTTCAATTCCAACATGCGAATATAAGAAAAAAAAATACTTTTGCATAGTAAATCTATCAAAAAGCTAATCCTAGCTGTGGTTCACCCTACACATCAATATAACCTTCAATAATGCTTGTGCCACCGGAAAACTTTGGGACTGTTGAGTCTGGTATTTACAGAAGCACCAAATTGGAAAGTGAAAACTTCCCATTTTTACAAACTTTAAACTTGAGATCAATGGTAATACTAGATACCGAAAAACCACCACGATCATTAAATAATTTTTTAGAAAACAATCCCACCTTGCAGTTTTTCAATTTAGGTGGAATGAAAATATCCAATCATCAGCATACTGGTATTGTTTCCAAAGGCGATCAAGACGATGTTGATATGGCAATGCAAGAGGCCCAATCGAAAGGCACCAGTTTATCTCTCAACACACCTAAAAACTTTTTCAGTACTATTTCCTTAAACCGTAAAGATCAATGGATGTTAATTGAGAAAAATATTGTCATGAAAGCATTTGAGATAATGTTTAACAAGAAGAATTACCCACTACTTATAATTGATAGTTCTGCCACTTTAATTGGAGTGTTGAGAAGAATACAAAAATGGAATTTTAATTCGATTCTTAATGAGTATAGAATATATTCAGGGATGTCTACAAAAAATAACTATTATGCGGAGACTTTTCTTGAATTGGTTCAAGTAGAATTAATTGCTTATGAACATCATAGCCCAAGCAGAAGAAATTCCCGAGGAAATAATACCATATGTTTGAGATCAAATTCAATCGACACTGATAATGGAGACCTCAGTGAAACAAGCGATGTGAATAATTTTGATGACGACTATGATGCAATTGAAGATGAAGATGATGAAGACTTGGATGATTTGGATGATGAATTACTTTCTGCTTCTCCGCAGATTCCAGCAAATTTGTTGAAGCTCGTGGAGCAAGGAAGCAGTAATAATAGAGAACCAAAAAGACGATTGAATTCCGTTGATGGCAAGAAAATTAGTTATCAAAGAAACAATAGTTATTCTAATTCCCCTTCATTTAGTGGTGACCATTTCTTAAGTGCAAGAAGTAACCGACGCAGATCGTCTACTCAAGAGAATAATTTTACCATGTACAAAAACCTAAAGTTCAGAAACAGCCATACCAAATCCCCCTCTGGTGATTATATTAGTACGTCACCTACATTGAGAAGAAAAGAGTCTAGAAATAATAGTCAAGTGGAATTTAATGAACTTACTGATTTTATGTATTACAAGAATTTGCAAAAATATCCTAAAACATTCGAACATGTTCATGTATTAAAGATAAAGTTACCTGCAGAGTACAAGCTACCTGATTGGTTTATAGTCTGTAGGAATGCTTGGGAACGTGAGTTCCAAAGGTTGAATAGTGAAGAAAAATATTGAATACCAAATAAAATATATCCATTATCCATAGTGATTGTCTAAACTCATAATATATCATATAATTAACTATTAATCTAACGATTATTACTCCAAGAGTTACTCGTATTATATCCTTGACCTGGTATAGTTTGTTGACGAGACTTGTTGTACAAGTCCTGTAATCGACTTGAAGAACGATGATACCCACCTGAGTTAGGTCTATTAGTGCCATTCGTTTGTTGTTGATATTGCTGCTGCTGCTGCTGTTGCCTAGTCGCATAGCTATTATTGAAAGTATTGTCTTGACGCACCGGTTGATATTTAGATTGGGAATAATCTTGTTGGTACTGATTTCTGCCATATCCTTGCTGCTGCTGCTGTTGTTGTTGAGATTGAAACGTTTTCACTCCTAACCAGTCGGGATATGGTAATCCTTTAGAGTCGTAGTATTTGACAAATGCATTGTGAATTAGTGTGCTGTCTTCTGAAGAACCATCTTTCTCAACATAGGGTCCTCCAGCTAGTGATAAACCTGCCAATTTGCTACTATAGTTTTCCTTTATTTTTGAAAAAAATCCTCCTCCAGCACTAGTATGTTGCATGATAAGTGTATGAATAAATTGTCGTCTTGTTTCTCAATTCTTCAATTGTTTTCACAAACCCTTGTTATAGTTTGCTGATAGAGAAAAAGAAATAAATAACTGTAACGAAATGAAATGGAAGAAATAATAAAATCGGTTTAACAAGGAAATCGATAAAGAAGAAAAAAAATAGAACCAAAGTTGCCTCACTGTTTCCCCCGCCTTGGTTGTAGTTCAATTTTTTTTTTTTTTGGACTCTCATTCTTTTGTTATGCTGTATTCGTTCCTTAATATGATAACGCAATACCAGATTTCCTAATCTAGAAATATGTGATTGTGATTAGGCTATCGACTTCTACAATAAACTCATAATGTATAAATAGATAATTCTTTACCCAAGCTATCACATAATGTAGATACGTCTCAGTTTACAACAGTCTACAGTTTTTTTTACAATTGGCCCAAACAGAATGGTGATAAATATTTGATGGAGGCTGTTCTGCGTGTCTTGTTTTCTCCCATTCTCTGGTTTTGTTATGAAACAGAAAACTCCAAGACAAAAAAAAAAATAAAATAACTAGACGCACTCTCGTACATGAAACTAGTTTGTTGTTTATCTTGAACTGTAATACCACACTTGGTTACACATCAAACACGGGTCAAATAAAAGCCTATAAACGTCAAATAGAACTGTCATTGATACCAATATCACTAAAATCATGGAGTTTATAATAAATGTAATAGCGGAGAGATCTGTGCTAAGAGAGTCCTTAAAAGGTATGTAACGCATTTTTTTTTTTAACACGGGTCTATTTGTGAGCCATGTATGACTAACTAAATCATCTGAACCACTATAGGAATCATATGGACAATATTTTTTAATCGATTATTTGGTCCCATAACACCAGTGACAAACGAATTCATGAATGTGACGTATCCTATGGCTAATAATTTACCTGATTTGGATTCATTGATTGACGAGAAAATCAATAAAATACTAAATCAAATAACTGAAGCATCAAACCAAGCCAAAGTAAAGGTTCAGTTTTTGAGTAAAAGCGCCAACAAGAAGAAAAGTGGATGGTTTGGTAATAGCACCTATAATGTTCAGGATGACTTGATAGTATGGGAGTCTTGGTTGATAAACGTGGAGTCGTTACCACTCGATCAGGTATCGAATGGCGAATCCCAAAATGTCCAAACTTCAATTCAGAATTTTGTAAATAACCTCACTAGGATATATGATATTGCTGATAAATACAAAGAGCATATACCACCAATCACATCGCTCGACAGTGCTCCATTTCCCTACAAAATTATTATACCAGAGAAAAAGCCAGATCACAATCATGACTACCACACAGGCGAAGAAGGTTGGGGAACTTATATAAAGAAAATACTAGATTGAACAAACATGTATTGTAGTAAACTGAAAGCAATTGCCCGAAGTATCTTGCTATTCAGTTTCTAAATGTACACATATTGATATGTAATTTTTTTTTTTTTTTTTTTTTGCAAAATAAAGAATTACAAATTGGCAGAAATCATACCCTCTTCCCCTCTGACCAAAATACATTCATCTTCGTGTACAACTTTGTCAAATTCACCAAGTTTTTCAGCTAATTCTAATACTTCCTGGTCGTAACTTCCCGGCTGAAACCATAAACCTTTAATAACCTTATCATAGCCATTAATTTTGCCAATTTCTTGTAAAGTTGCCACAGTTACGGCAGGTGGGGTCAAAAATGAAATACTCAAACCATCAACACCAGAAGTTTTGTAATTAGAAATATCTTGATGCTTTTCAATGGCGTTGATAATAGCCGAGACATTTGAGACAACCTCTTTCCCTAAAATTTCTTGTTCTTTGGGGTTGATTGGTATAACTGGAAGATCATGCAAAATGTACCAATTCAAAATCTTGTAACCAAATTTTGATGGATTGTTGCTCGCACCAGCAACAGCGTATTGTCTGTTTTTACCGAAAAATGTTTTTATCTTTGATTTCATAGACATATTAATGGTGAATTTGATGTTGTTCGACAGTTCTTCTTTTATCTCAAATTTTTTTTTTGCCGACTTGTGGGCTCTTGTGATAATGATAAATGTATGGGGTAAATAGTTTCAACAATCTAGCACGTGTGCTTACATAATCTGCATTGTTAAGTTAAAGAGAAAAAAAAAAAGAAACGAAATCAACAAACCATTGATAATCATGTTTCAGAGCGACTACCATTTCACATAACTTTTCTATAACGGAAATAACAGACAGTTTTGATTAACTACTAGAACGGTGTTAGAATGCCACCAAAGGAGGAAAAGAAGGAGAAACGAACTAAACCTTGTTGTAACTGTAAAAGATCAAAGGTAAAATGTGTTTATACGAGTTCGTTACCCTGTGAAAGATGTATAAAGACAGGACAAGCTGCTACATGTCAGTTCGTGCCAAAACTACCTTCGTTGAAACTACCGTCCATAGATTCAAATAATCATCCAACAAGACTACCATCTGCAACACCGGTGCTAAATGCACCATCTACTTTCACACCTTCCCTAAATAATTCTGGTCCTTTGCCGTCACATTTGAGAAACTCAAATTTACATACTCCTATTCCTGCATTAATACCGGCTCACAGTCCCATAAATTCCCAAATTTACAACAATCAGGCAGTGACACCAAATCTATCAAATGCTTCTGATTCAGCTTGGAAGTCGCAAATCGAACAACGATTATCTGGATTTGACTCAAAAATTGATAACTTAGTAGAGATGCTAAAAGTCAATCAACAATTTGTAATGAATAGCCAAATGCAGTTTTTGCAACAGCAGCAGCAGCAGCAGCAGCAACAGCAGTATAGTATTTCTGAAAGGCAAGAAACTTATCCATCAGGTTATTTAACTAATGGAAATGGTTCTCGATATCCTGATACACATCGAATTGAATCAAATACTAAAATGATTGCTGATTCAAATGAATCTCAAAAAAGAAAACCAGAGATATCGGAGACTAGCCAGGAAAGCACCAAAAAACGTAAATTTCAATCAGAACCCTCCCAAGATTTTCGTGATGGCTTTTTGACTAAAAAAGATGCCCACGAGCTATTCCATTTTTTTGATGCCAACATTTCCCAACAATTATTCGGATTTGAAATTTCAAAGTTTGATGTAGATGAAATATGGGATAGTTGTCCCATATTAGTATGTGCAATAAGTACAATTGCATCGATACATCATCCGAAACTATCATCTAAATCAAAGCAGTTACAAGTCTACCTCCATAACTTATGTGGCTCCATAATACTCAACAAGCCTCGCAATGAACAAGATGGCTTCAACACAATTGTTGCCTTGATTTTGTGTAGCTTTTGGTTGAGTGATTCGCAGATGTTTACTGGGCTTGCGTTGCAATTAGCTAAAGAATACGGGTTAAACCAACCAAACCAGAAGAGCAAAGATAAATTGAAATTATGGTATTTGTTATATGTGTTGGATGGACAACAAAGCTTGACTTTTAATAGACAGCCACTTTTGAACCCACAAGAGTATTCATTGAAACACAGTAAAGACTTATTATTAGGACACAAGAGTAACAAGTTATCGGAACTGAAATCAAAAGAATTGTTACAGGACAAAAATAAAACAGGTTCCAGATCTTTGACAGATAAAGAGATATCTAAATTGATGGCAAAACAAAGACTAACGGATATGAGATTGGTTTCACAAGTTGAATATAATCAAGCAATTAATGAGGCATTTAAAGGGACAGCATGGGATTTATTAGCACCAGCATCATTTGGAATACCGTCGAAATCAAATTTAGAGTTAGATCGCTGGATGGTTTCTTGGACTGTTTTATTATCACCAGAAAGTTTTGGAGCTATTTGGTCTACGAAATCAACATTGATTTATTATAATTTCGCCAAAATGCACATAAACTCTAGTGCTGTGAGAAAGATAACTCTTGATCCCAATAATGGTCAATTTCCAAAATTGGACACATCCTTAACTCATTATTCAACTGGCAATGGATCTAACAATACTTTGACTACTGTCAAAAAGCAACAACCGAATTATGATTCAGAAGAGTCTTCTGAAGACGAGTTTGACGAAAACGAATTTATCTCGAATAAGGAATTGGTTTCTCCAGATGAAGCCGTGATAAATGCTAATATTGCATTGAATGCAGCACAGACAGTTTTGAATTTAGTAATCAATGATAAAGATATTTTGGACAACTTAAAGTATGTGCCTGTGCATATACATATTATGTTGTATTATGCTTCATTATTATTGATTAATCCTCCCAAAAGATCCAACAACCAAACTATACAAATGAATGAAATAGACTACTATGATAATTTGCTCAATAACTTAAAGGTGGTTCGAATTTTACAACGGAAAATTTATATGAATTTGCCAATTGATTCTAGTTTTGGTAACAGATTGATAAAGAATTTACAAGATGTCTTGAGTGAAAAGCTTCATCAAATTCAAGTATTTGTTGATGGGTTATCAGATGATCATGTGGAAAAGCATCAATTAAGAACAAAGGTCAATGCGTTACTTGAATCAAGCGAAAATAAATTTGAAGAGATTACAGAATATGATGTTAGCAGCAGTGGTGCAAGCAGCAAGAGTACAACTCCATTACCTGAAAGAATTTCTGCTTGGCCAGGGTCAAACCATGGACATCCATAAATGTGTATTAATGATATATATCAGAAATGAGAAAATTTATACAACATATATAAATGAAGTGCCAACAAAAAAAAAAAAGGAGGCCATTGGTATTAGATTGTCGTTTGTCGTTACTCTAAAAAGGGGGTATTTAATAGATCATGTGTTGTTTTTCTTTCACTAGGATCCCACACAAATATATAAAATAAAAATTGCAAAAATCTTTCTTTCTCTTCAGGTTTCAAATTAAATCTATGAAGTCCAATTTGTCCCTCTAAAGTTTTTGAACTGATTTTAAAAGATTTATTCACTGATGTGACATTTGTGTCGTTGTAATACTGTGATAAAGCCGAAAGGTTTATTTTCCCATTATGATCAAACACTTTATAAATTAAAGTCCTTTTCAAACTCTTATCCAGTATAGATGGTAAGGGAACTACTACTGTAGCATTTGATGCAATCAGTACTTGATTTGTCTTTTTGGTTAATTTATTCCTCAATTTTAGTATTGTTTGTGTTTTGGGAATTCCAAACAACTCCACTATTAATCCAAGTTGATCATATTCGTTTTTTCCTGGTAATAATGGTACACCTGTGAACAATTCAACGACAAGACATCCTAGTGACCATATATCTATCTTTTGGTCGTAACTTGTGCCAAGTAATACTTCAGGAGCTCGATAGTATCTTGATTGAATGTATGTAAAACTGGTATCATTGACAAAACACGATGATCCAAAATCAATTATTTTGACTATAAACCAGTTGTGTTTAGGAGATGGTGGTAGTTTAATCATGATGTTTTCTGGTTTGATATCACAATGAATAATATTGGAATCATGTATAAATTGTAATCCTGTAAGTATTTGTCGGGTTATGTACTGCAGTAAATCATAACCGAATCCTTGAAAATTAGTCAACTCTAACATTGAATACAAGTTGATTGACAAAAGTTCTGTAATAATACACATATGGCTTCGAAAATTGAAGTTATCTAATATAGAAATTATATTTGAATTCTCTAAAGTCTTTTGTTTGTCCTGAAGGTTTTTGAGGAGCTTTATTTCGTTGATAGATTGTTGCAAGGACCAATTTACGTGATTGTTGACAATTTTAACTGCTACTAGATGGTGTGTTTTATGGTCTTTTGCCATAACAACATTTCCAAATGATCCCGTCCCAAGAACAGATACAATCTCATAGCGATAATTAATATGATCTTGCGGAATAATAATATAATTGCCCTTGTTATCATCAAATCCAAAATTGTTTTCCTGTGAATTCACAGTTATTTGTCGAAGCGGTCGTTTTGGTATATAATAAATCTCTTTTTTCCTTGCAATTTCACCTTTTTCATACATATTGAGACCATCCAAATCAGATTCTTGGATATCGTAAGGTGTCTCAGTTTGTTCTTCCAATGTATCTTCTTGGAATAGTTGAGGATTCTTTATGTACAAAGATTGATGTAATTGTGAAACAGAATCTATTTTCAGTCGATGCATAGCTTTCAGAAGTTGTGTTTCTTTATTCTGTTTTGGTGCTGGCAGTTTTGCTGTCGGTTGTTTCAATGATTTCGGATATAATCTAGTAAATACGTTATCTGTCTTCGGTAGAGGTTGGGTGACATGTCTTCTTGGTTTGGAGGGTGATTCGTCAATTACAATATCATCAGTGTTTAGTTGGTAATATTCATCGGGTGATGATTCCAGACTCAGCTTGTATTTACCAGCTTGTACGCTTTCAAAATCGCTTGCATCATGATTTGATTTATTGATCCCACTGTTAGAGATGTGTCTCTTGGATCGTTGTGACAATTGCCTAGAATATTCTAAGCGTTTCTTTGTTGAGGACAGACCCATTGATGGAGATTTGCCATTGGTGGTACGTTTATCGTTAATAGGAGTCAATACTTGTTTCTTTTGTAATGATGACGATGTCTCTCTCATAAATGAAAACTGGCCATCGGTTTTTTTGGAAATTTTATCTGGAACTGGATAACTCATTGTTCTGTTTGACCGGAATGGATTTTTTGAGCTGGTTAGATTGGTTGGTTTATTTTGGGTGTCGCTATTAGGTGTACTTGTTATTCTGTTTGGTGTAACTGGAGTTCTCGACATGTCAGGTTTGCTTGAATTCAAATCAGTCATAGGAGCTGGAGATAACTCTTTTGAAATTTGCCTACCCCCTGTATCATTCCTTACCATTGGATATAGATGTTGCGGATATAATATTTTCTTTCTTCGAGTTGGAGATATTTTTTTGTCAAGATTGTTACGATGATTAAGGTGAATTTGAGAAAACTCACTTTCAAATAGTGCTATGTTTTCATGATTCATGATTTCGTTAATTCCTATGAGTATTCAATTTATGTGATGCAAGATGTTTTGATATAATTTGCAATAAACGTAATGTCAAAAGTGTCTAGAGAGGGACGTCCTGAAATAGATAGTCAAGAAGCAAAGACTTCTTTCACTAGCAAGTTAGTATAGTTAGAATAGCTTTAAAGGGGTTGTGGTAGTGTTGGCGACTTTTTTGCTACAAAAAATGAAATGAAATAGTTTGATATCTGAAATCAAAAATCGTTACAGATTTGGAATGTGCATATTTTCCTTACTCTCTCTCTCCCCAGGAACAGACCATAATGAGAAACTAGACCCGGACGACGACGCGCACGTCTTTTATTTTTGGTGGAATATGAAAAAAAATAATTCCATCTTATGATTTATTCCTCTAAGTAGACATAATAAGATTCAGCACCTCTCTTTGCCCCCCTCCCCATTTATCAATTTGTGCTAGCGATATTGATAGAATTGAATATGACAAACACTAATCCAGACTTTTATTCTGCAAGACAAGTATTATTGTTAGCTCAACTACTACATTCCGACAATATAAACAATGTCGACAAGTTAACATCATTGAGTGAAAATAAAATACAAAACATTATTACTCAGTGGAAGCAACATAAGATTAACCATTTAAACAGTGCCACGATAAATAACAAAGATAGTGCTATTAAACTTCAAACCAATGCTCAACTTGTTGAATTATACAAGAATCTACTAAAGAAGTACGAAGTGAATAATACCGAGGAATTGGCAAATGCTGCTTATTTTAAACGAATAAATGAATTGAAAGATATTATAGAGAAGGATAAACAGATATTTGAAGAAACTCTCACAAGCTGATCTAATATACCAGGATCATCAATTATAGTTTCCAGTAAGCCAATTAGTCTTTCCCTTATCTCCCAGTTGATTCCATACAGAGTAGGGTTTGGAATATAGCATTAGTTATGTACTCTGTTGGTATTATAATACACGACCTTTTTTTTTTTTTCCCCTGTGGATGATGTATGTGTCTCTCTCGCCCACTCACACTTTATCTCTCCTTCCCCACTTCCTTTCAGTTTTCAACGAAATCATAATTTTAAACCAAGCAATAAAAAAAAAATAGACACATAACTCTCTTTTTGCATGGAGAAGTAACCAGCAACACAGTCATAATCCGGGAAATCATGTCGATAGAGAATTCAAAACTACAAAAGAACTCGTTGGCACTATCATTGTTAAAGGTATACAAGTCCAATAGATCATTACTATTGAACACTTCCTATATAATATTGTTAACTGCTGCTTTTGCCGGTGCAACAAATACAGGCAGAACATCGTCATCTTCAAGACCATCAAACAAAGTTGATAATCAAGATGAAAAAGAGTTGAAAAAGAAATCCCATAGATTGTCAAAGGACTCATTCAATAGATTGGCAAGAGCTATTTTACCTTCATTTCTTGATAAATCTATATTCTATTTACTTGCCAATTTAGTTTTGTTGGTTGTAAGAGCATTGTTGACTATTAGAGTTGCAACATTAGATGGTCAGTTAGTTGGTGCTCTTGTATCCAAAAGATTAAAATTATTTGGAAGATATTTGGCTTATTGGATGCTTCTTGGTATTCCTGCAGCCTTTACTAATGCGTTGTTGGATTGGACAAAGCAAAATTTGAGCAAAACAATCAGAACTAATTTGAATCAAAACATTATGGAAGAATATTTACCTGACAGTTTAGATGCAAATTATTATTCTTTGATGCATTTATCTGGGAATAAAATCAAGGATCCAAATCAAAGAATCACCACTGATGTTTCACGTTTGAGTTATGCATTAGCTAGTCTACCAGGACAATTATTGAAACCAACGTTGGATTTGATATTATGTGCTAGACAATTGAGCAAAAGTGGAGTTGGTAATGGAGAAGGAACTTTGGCTTTGGGATTGTTGGCTCATTTTTCAACTATGATTATTCGTTTCTTTTCACCTCCATTTGCTAAATTGGCGGCAGAAAGAGCTAATCTTGAAGGTCAGTTACGTTCTGCACATTCCAAAATTGTTTCTAATAATGAGGAAATTGCATTTTTGAGAGGCCATTACAGAGAACTAGATTATATCGATTACTGTTACTACACTTTAGAACGATTCTCTAAAGGTGAATACTGGAAGAAAGCTATTCATGAAATTGCCCAAACATTTATTGTTAAATACTTTTGGGGTGCTGCAGGGTTGGTGTTGTGTTCAGCTCCAATTTTTATTGGAAAATATTTTGGGGAATCTGACGATAAGAATGCAGCAGGAAACTTTATTACAAATAGAAGGTTGTTGTTAAGTGCATCTGATTCTTTGGATCGTTTAATATATTCTAGAAGATATTTGCTTCAAATAGTTGGCCATGCAAGCAGAGTTTCTGATTTCTTGGATACGTTAGATGACGTTGATCGCAAGAAAAAGACAATTACCGCCAATGTAAAATATAACAACAACGAGATTACTTTTGATAAGGTCAGACTAATGACTCCAGCTGACGTTACGTTAATTGAAAGTTTGGACTTTTCCATCAAGTCAGGTGATCATTTATTGATTGCTGGACCAAATGGATCGGGAAAATCTTCATTATTTAGAATGCTTGGAGGATTATGGCCAGTTAGAGAAGGTGTGATTACTATTCCACATACTGACAATATGTTCTATTTGCCACAAAGAGCATATCTTGTTGAAGGCACATTAAGAGAACAAATTATCTATCCACATGCACTCGATCAACAAAAAAAGACTGATAATGAATTGAAACAAATTTTGCAAGTTTTGAAATTGGATGACTATTTTGATCAATTGGATTCTGATAAAAGCTGGGGTGAAGAATTGTCCATTGGGGCTCAACAAAGATTGGCTATGGCCAGATTGTATTATCATAAACCTAAATTTGCCGTGTTAGATGAGTGTACTTCTGCTGTCTCACCTGATATGGAACAATTTATGTACAAGCATGCTCAAGAATTGGGAATCACTGTTTTGTCTGTTGCTCATAGAACTGCATTATGGCATTTCCATAAGTATTTATTGAAATTTGATGGTAAAGGTGGTTATACTTTTGACAAATTAGATGAGGAAACGATTTTGAAATTACAAAAGGAAGGGTCAGGATTAACAAAGAAGCTGGAAAATACTAGCGAATCCACAAAATAACAGGGTTTTATTTTCTACAGTTGTTTCCCGTTATATTTATGTTTTTTAGTGTTGTTTGTTTATTTCTTCCTAAATCGATGTAGTGTCATCTAGTTAACTGTCAGTTGTTTTGGTTTATACAATTATATTAGTATTTATTTATTTATTTATTTATTGAGAAATTTTGTTATGCGTTACACAAATTTGTTGGTTGTGTTTGTGTTCAGTGATTACGTATGTCCTGTCTCTTTTTTTTTTTGTAGGCTCTTGATACTGATCCTTCCTTAGCATTTGTGAAATTCCTGTTCCCTAGAACACTTCAAACTTTTTATTACAAATAAACAACAGTTTCACCATTACATTTATCTTTTTTTTTTTTTTAATATTTTGCAGTAGCATCAGACTCAACTGTGTTATCAATATAATCGTTCAATTATATCACCATGGAAGAAACAATTGATAGGATTCCCAAATTAAAAAAGAACATCACTGAGTTGCGGCCAGAGATTGTCGACAAGATGGAAAGAAGAGCTAATCTAAGTATACTGGACAGCTTTGCATCCAGTAACATTTATTCAGGAACAATAGCTTCAGCAAAATCAATAAATGTGGTACGTTTTATCGATCAAAGTAAGAGTAACGATTCATTTCGTGATGGAAATGTTTTTTGCAACCAATCAGATGTTTTTAAATCAACAATTCAAAATGGATTACGATCAATATGTGAGTGTTTGAAAATAAATCCAGATGCTCATAATTCAGAGCAAGAGGTTATGTGTGTTATTATAAGTGGTATTAAAGCTTTGCAGTTGAAATATTCTCTGGAATTGAAAACCAATGCTCAGTTGAAAAATGATAATGAAACATTGATAATTACTGTGAACAATCAAAAAGCTGACGCGGAACGTGTTGTAAATGAAAATAAAGAGATTAAAAGACAAAACCATGATATATATAAAACCGTCACAATGTTGGACCGGGAACTTGGTAGTCATGAAATTGAAAGTGCAGCAAAAACTAAAGAATTACAAAGTCGGATTCTTGCTTTAAATCAAGAGGTATTTCAAGTTAAAGAAGGAGAAGAAAAACAAAAACTGGAAAATCTTAAATTATTACAGAATATAGCTGAATTACAAAAACTTGAAATTAAAGTTGGTGAATTAACTACTGAAAACAAATCATTGGAAACAAAGAATACCACTTTGAAAAAACTCACCAAGGAAAAGGAAAATAAAATTGATAAATTATCTTCTCAATTAACATCCAGTAGATCTAAATATGCCAGTAAATTGAAATCATTAGAGCTGGAAACTGGAAAAACCATTGATTCCTTGTTGGTGGAATTGAAATTGGTAAAAGATATCAATGAGAAATTATTGGCTAAAGATGCATCCACTATGGAAACGTTAAAGGGAGTTCTGACAACAACTTATGATTCCTTATATGATTGGTTATTTACTGATAGTTCTGCTAATTGCTATCTCGATAAGGTTTATGAAAATAGATATCTATCATTATTAAATGTGCTTAAACAAACTAAAGATTCTAATGAAATTTATCATAATAGTATGCATTCATTGTTAATGCGTATTTGGACTAGTATGGAGAAATTACAATATTTACCGGCAGAAAACTTGGCTTTCTTTAGAGCTTTGATTAAGGAATTCTATCAGAGGAAATTATTAAAACAAGATGACCTCATTTTTATTAAAAAATTACTGGATGTATTCGATCTTTTGATGGACTTCATCAACGAGGAAGTAGTTATGGGTAGTAGACCTAGTAGAATTATAAAATAATGTACAATAAGTATTATATAACTATTTAGTTGCAAAAAAAAAAAAAAAATAAAACTAATATTTACAAAGTGTTAAGAGGGTAAGAGAGTATCGTCGTGCAAAAAAAGCCATGTATTGTGTATGTATGTATAATAGGAATTCTAGTTCTATTTGGTAAATGATGTTTCCACAAAGTTCCCATCCTGTAGTAATCCTGTCAACACTCCTGGTAATATTTCAACTTGGAAAGGTTCAAATGGGAAATCTTCACCATCAATGGATATATAGTGTTTACTATCATCTTTGATATTTGGTATCAAACGATAACTTAAAACCTTTGTATGGTACACTTTTTCATCATCAATATGTTTCCCACTTTCCACTGCCATCAATATCGACGTCAATTTCCATATAGAATTGTTGGAATCGGTGACAATCATATCCATTGAACCGTCATTCGGTAGCGCAGCTGGGAAAAATTGAGTATCTGCAGACACGAATGGCATTTTGCCAACATATAATATATTCAAATTGTGGGAAATTTCATTAGGAATACGTTTCCAATCATTAGGCACAGGCTGATCCAAATCTGGGCTCGTTATTTGTAAGTCTTTTTCAGTGATAATAGGTAGCTCGTTCTTATTATCATTATTGGTCAAGTAATCGTTTACATGACTTAAGATTTCTGAATTGTTATCGTATTTGTATTTCACAAATAAATCACATGGATATTTTGCCCCAGAAAACACTTTTTGTATCACTCCAAGTTCAAATCTTATAGGACCCAACCAACGTAAATGTTCGGTTCCAATATCAGAATCAGCAATAATACCATAACATTGACTTAAAAAAGATAATTTTGTTATCTTTTCACTTCCTGTACCTTGAGTAATAGCCATCAAATCTAATTTTGTCTTATGAGCTTTCAACATATGAAGAGTTGCAACTGATGCATTTTTACTACCATGTGTACTCAAACTCAATGCATTCCCTGACCCACAAGGTAATTGAGTAACAGCGATTTTGTTGAATGCCAGTACACCTTTATCTGGCCGAAGATAGAAGCCATTAATAACTTCATGAGGTATCCCATCTCCAGAACAACAAACAATTATATCATAATCATTGACATCCAACTCTCGTGCAATCTCTGTAGCGTGCCCGTGATATTTTGTTTCAAAATACGTAATGTTAGCATGAGCGGCTTGTAATACAGGCAAAATTTTATCTTTATAAATAGTTTTGGCATTTCCTTGACCTCCGTGAGGATTTATCAATACCAAAATGGAAGGCCGGATAATGCTTTTTTCATATGATTGCAATAATACAAATTCAGCAAGAGAAGGGGGGATTTCGGGACCGCTTTCTATATCGATTTTTATTTTTTCAAGCTTCAAGTCGTGATTTAAATCCAGGAATGGTAAAGTATAAGTAATCTCTAATAAATTGGAATTGGTAACTTCATCTTCATCGGCAATACTGCCTGTAATCGATTCCACGTTTAATATATTTTTAAATGGGATGAAATCTGATTCTATTGTGTTGTCAGGGGATTTATAACAAGCACTCAAAGTATCAAAAATTGATTCTTCATGTTTTGGAAGGTGTTGTAAAGATTGACCGGATAAATAAATTCCGTTATCCGAACTTAATGTGGCCCCGATAATATCATTTTTGCGGTATAATAATCTATCTGTCGATGATTTGATACTATCACTCATCTGCAAACCAGTCGCTTGAGGAGTAGATGAGGAAGACATATAAGAATAATTCAAATTATCGAAAGAAAGAAATGAAAGAAATGAAATGAAATTGAAAAAAAGAAAAAGAAAAAGAAAAAGAAAAACATACCATGAAATAAGTTTCCGTGGGAAAAGGATTTGGGAATCAAGAAGAAGAAGGACAAGAAAAAAAAAAAAAGAGAAACAATTGATCTTTGTGAGAGTATACACGCACACGCTTTATCATCATAACTAATTTTATTCTAATGTTGGAACGCGCCTAAGCCCATATCAAAGATCTTTCCTTCTATTTCCGTTGGGGTTTTTCATTATTACCGCGATTATATAGATTGTGAGACCATCACCTGCCTTGTATGATCCATCCTACTTTTACTATTTTAATAGAATAAGTGCTTCCATATTACTGTTGATTATAAAGTAAGGGGTGGGGGTAATTCTATTTGTATCTGACTTTTTTAATTAATCATAATTTATGACAATCTTGAGGAATGAATCTTTTTGCATGCAAAAATTTACCCAAAAAAGAGTGAAAATAAACTCAAAACTCTATTAAACATAACAACAACATAGTCTTCATCTTTTTATCAAATCTAATCAGATTTGTTCTATTTAGCACTTTTTAGAAACACAAATTAGCATTGTTAGGATTAATCACAAGAATCAATATTAGTTGATTACTAATTAGGTTTCATCTCGTAATCTAACAAAAAAAGTTAAAACACATTCAAAAAAAAAAAAAAAAAAAAAAAAAAAGACTAGCAGTTGTTCTTACTCTAATAAGAAAGCCCACTGGTAAAGAAGAATATGACTGATTTTTTATTGGAATATTTCCCCAAATTACCAGATGATATAATTTTACTAATAACAGAGAAATTGTCCCTAGAATATGTAATCGACTGGTTAATAAAAATTCCCATCGTACAAGATATCGTTATTGGCACTCTATACAATCGTAATGACCTCCAATTTCTAATATCTCCAACTAAACGACCCTATATGAATCACATATCAGCTCAAAAATCGGAATTGACAACATTTAAAGGATATTATCAGATCAGTACATTTATCAAAGAAAACTCTTTTCGATTTATTCCCAAGAAAATATTACTCATGAGTGGTGGCGATTGGCAAGCTGTTGAGGATTTACTTACTAGTTTCAAGTCTTGGTTACTTCAAATTGAATCTATTGAAATTGCATTAGAAAGTAAGGAAATAAGTCCTTCCAATCTCGAGTTATTATTTCAATTCAATAATTTAACAAAGATCCATTTTTCAGGAGTTTCTTTAACCAAATGCATTCTGTTTTTGCAGAACAACAATTCCATAATTAATCATCCAAGTTTGAATAATATTATACTTTTGAAACATGGTATTGTGAATTGGACTGGAATAAAGTTCCCTCGTATACTTGAATCATTGGATTTATCGTGGGAATCAAAAGTTGATATCACAACTGTCGAAGTTCCAGTCTCCACGAGGGAGCTATATTTTAATTTGGCCAATATATCACAACTTGAAAGCATTCATTCACAAATTAGTAGCAACAATCTAACGACATTGATGTTGACTAATAACAATCTCACAGAGGTTAGTTTAAAAGCTTTACCTTCTACTTTAACAACTTTAGACGTTTCGGAAAACCCAATTTCGGAAATAAGTGATCTTGAATTTGGATGGCCACAAAACTTGACTAACTTGTTACTAGACAGAAATGAGTTAACAAATGCTTCTATAGCTGCTATCACCGAATGGCCAAAAAACTTGAAAACATTAAGGTTAAAATCAAGCAGGATCACTAATATTGCATGTTTGATAAACTTACCTGATTCCATAGAGGTTTTAGATTTATCATACAATAGGTTTAAGACTTTGGTGGTGAATAATAATGACGATTTTTATCTGTTTCCGAAAAATATGAAATATTTGCAAATGGTTGGTTGCAATTTTTCACCACCTCAAACAGTTAAAAATTATTTGGAATTCTCTGAAAATTTAGAAAAATTGAATATGACTCATTGCAATTTACTGACATTGTTCTATTTCAAATTCCCCAAATCATTAGTTGAGTTAGCTTTGAGTGGGAATGCAATTCAGGATTTGACCTCATATAACGATATCAACAAGAATTGGACAGATTTAGTTAATTTGCAAGATTTAGATTTGTATTCAAACCGAATTGATAATCTTCGACAATGGATTCCTCCAAATAGTTTAAGGAATTTCAATTTGGGTTTCAATTTAATTGATGAACTTTCCAATAGTTGGCCATTATTCAACGAGATATATAATAAAGATTTTCAACTTGTTGAATTAAGATTTGGTGGTTGTTCCATTGAAAAGATATCTGAAGAATTAAATCTCCCACCACTCATGAAATCTTTAGATCTTTCAAACAATTCACTAACAGGTTCCTTTTATCTACTGAAAAGTCTTAAACATTTATACGAGTTGAATTTAGCAGAGAACACAATTGACGATATCAAGATCATTCGAGATGATGACGAACCTTGCAGATTATACATTTTGAATCTTAATTATAATCGTATATGTTCCAAAAGCAGGAATAAAGAATCAATAGAGGCATTCTATGAAAAATTGGAATTGGGATTAAACATTAAAATTAGAAATAAAAAATTCAAAGTGAATAGCTTCCATTATTTACGGCAATTAACTTATAGAGGGTAGCTGTGGGTACTTTGCAATCGGGATCGCTATTTTTTTTTTTTTTTTTTTTTTTTTTTGGTATGCCACTAATAAAAGCATTGAATTTATTGTAGTGTTTCTTGAAAAGTTACCGGCATTGCATTGAGTGAGTTTTAATTCAAGTTATATGAAGATAATAGTCATATTTAGCATAATAACGATTGCCTTGGGATTAGACATTTTGCCATATGTAAAACCGACCACTATAAACACTGAGTTATTATTGACCTACAAGTCTAATATGATACAAGTCGACAAATATCAGGATATTAACATATCAGAACTAGATAACAACAAAGTGATTCAAGTCATTTCAACTAATTCATATATTTTCAACGATCAAATTGTCGATAATATATTTCACCAACTCTCAAAAACGACAAAATCATCCACAAAATATATTGAAGTATCATATGAAGATGCAATCAGTGTATCTCAATCTCAAACATGGGCCAGGTTTAAAAATTGTATACCCAATCATTCCCAGAATCGAGCAACTTATAAACAAGGTTGGTCAATGGATATTGGATCTGGTGGTAATGCAAGGTTGGATTTTAGTAATTTCTTGGGTGGAATTGGTCCAGCATTTAAAAATGAATTAGTTGGTAGTTTTGGTATTGGTGGAAGTATAACTTGTGAAATTAATGCTGGAAATCATTTACAAGTTGCCATATTAGTAAAAAGTTTTGCAATTGATAAGGTTAAACAACGTGAAGTGAAATTTACAAAATTTGGTTTAAAAAAATCCAAAAAAAAGGGTTGGTCCTTTTTCCCAAAATTTATATTGCTTGATAAAAAAAGTCTTGAAATTGCTTGTATTACAAACCCCAAATTCTTAGATTGTTCATAGAAGTAAATATAGATTTAACAATTGAGTGAAATTTTGGACTTGACCTCCATTGGAAACACCCCAGTCTCTAATGAATCCTACAATTTATTTTATCTTTTGTGAAAACTCTTATACATTTATTTATGATCATTTCAATCTATACATTTTGTGACAATATTTATTTATTTATTTATTTATTCGTCATCTTGCTGCAAATCTTCACCACTCAATGTAAATGGTTCGGGCACTGGTGCTTCAGTGATATTCAATTGTCTGACTGTCTTGATAAACTCAACTTTCTCTTCTGGTTTGTTATCTTCCAATACCACTATACCACTCAATCCACGATACTTTCTTACTGGAACAAACCTATCGTCTTTGATAAAAGAAATAAAATTAGATTGTACTGGTAATACTCTAGACAAATTTGAAATTTTGTAGGGATTTCTGGCATAACGAACAGTTACTGGTTCATCTGAAGTTGGCTGTTTTTTCGTTTCTTTCTTTTCATCATCATTATTAGTTTCCTTTGCTTCAACTTTTGGTTTCGTTTCTTCGTCAACATCCATCTTATCTTCAGCTTTGATATCACCACCTTCTTTCTGAGATTGTTTCTTTTTAGCTCTAGTTTTAGCTTTAGCAGTTGTCGATAACACGGCTGTGGCCAATTTGTCTGGTTGCTTCTCTTTGGCCTCTTCTACTTTTGGAGGATATTGGAAATATTCTGGATTGGCGTGACAATTCAATTCAAATTTAGGGGCCTTCAAATCTTGTCCTCTTACACCAATGATCGAAGTAGGAGCAAATGATAAAGATAAGAAATGAGCCAATGGGAACCAGTACCATGATTGCACAAATAATGTCAAACCAACAATTGCCTTTGTATTCAACGTGTTTGTTTGCGAGTTTTCCAAATTTATGGTTGAGTTTCTTCCTCCTGCATCTATTATACCTTGTGCCAAAGTAGCTCCAAATTTAGCCAATGCATCTTCATGCTTGTTTTTGATAGTATCTGCGTATTGCTTAGTGAATTCTTTAACCTTTGGATAAATAAATTCATTTTGTTGAATCAAAATCATAGAACTAGCCATTAATGCACCTTGCCTTACAAAATCAACGGCATCTTTAGTCAATGGCTCTAATACTTCAATTGCAGCAGGATAAGCTCTTCCAGCACAAGATATACCTAGCGCTAAAGCAGTACCATATCTTACATGAGGGTTATGCGATTGTGATAACAATTTAACAATTTGTGGTGCTGCGGTGTAATCACGAATAAGTACGAAACCCAAACTCAAAACCGAAGCTCTTCTGACATCATCACTTGGATCGGAAACAGCAAAATGTAATAATTTTTTAATAGCATTGTTGTTTCCTGTACCAGCATAAGCCAAGGCAATAGTGAATGCACCTCCATATCTCAAAATCGACGATTCTTCATTCATCAATTCATCAATAATTTGATCAGCTTTTTCTTCACGTCCATAACTCAACAAGGCAATACCAATAGCTAAACCTCGAATGATATTTTCGTGTTGAGTTTCCAAGGCATAAGTTAACATATCATTGATAGCCTCTTCGTTTCCTGAGCCCAACATTACTAACCCCATACTCAAAGCAGCAGCCTGGGATGAAATTGCTGAATCAGAATACAACACAACTTTCAAGGATTCGTAAAGACTTTCACTTTTTGAACCCATACCAGCAACACCAGCACCCAAAGCTGCCCCATGCAATTGAATATCAATATCATTTGAGCCTGCTGCATTACCATTTTGGTCAATAAATGATTTCAAAGTTTTAATGACTTCTCTACCATGGCCAGCAAAGATTAATCCAAGGGCAAATAAGGAACCACCTTTGTTATTGGCTGAACCAGATGATCCTGGCAAATATGGTTTCAATATAGTACGTCCTTGTGACAAATTACCTTTATGAATAACACCCAATGCTGCAGTAGCGGAAAACTTGGACCAATTGGTTGCTCTACCAAGCCATTCCAAATTTTTTCTAAAGAATGAATCATCAGTAGTACCAGCATGCATAAAAGCATTGGCAAATGTGACTGCTGAATGGAAAATCGAGCTTCTGCCATCTAACAAGTTCTTGGTCTTGTTCAAAATAGTGATATCGGCATTATTATTTTTGAATAAAAATGTATTGTCCAAATCACAAGTTGGCACTCCAGATAATATATTCAAAATTTTCTTCAAACTTCCAGTTTCAGATTCTGTGGTGTTGTTGGACAATTTTTCCATCACCAAATCCAATAATTCCTGAGAAGCAGCATTGACTAAATCAAATGCTGCTTGGTAAGCAATTAAATCTTCATTTTGGTTTATCAATTCTTGGAATAGTTTGACAGCTAATTCAGAGTCGTTCAATTGGACAATGATTTTAATGATGGTGAAAAAATCTTGATGCTTTTTCAAAGACAATAATAAAGATATCAAGGAATTCAATACTTGTACTCTAAAATTAGTGTTGCTAACAGTGTTATTAGAACAAACCAATACATAATTAATCAAATTTAAAGCTTGCTCTTCATTATTCTTTATTTGATCTTGTAAAATGGATTCAACTAAATCTAATCGATAACTTTCCAAGGCAACTCCTAATGACAATTTTATTTCGTTGGTTTTCAAACATTTGTCCAACATTTTTTCAAAAATGCCAGTCAAACGAATATCAATATTTGTTGTTGGATCATTGAATTTTTGTTGAGATAATGAGTTGTACAAATTGATACATTGACTTACAATGGTTTCCATATATTGAGATTTTTCTTCCAAATTAAATTCTTTGCCAGCATATAATGCATATTTAACAGCAGCATCGAAATCTCCTAAATTGTAATAAACTTTCGATATAACCAAAGCTGCCAATTCTTTCCTATCAAATGAATCATCTTCATATAACTCTTCCAATTCAACAATATTATTAGCAATCTCGGCCCATAATTGATCAACAACTTGATTCAAAGATGATAAGGCATACGATTTTAAAGTTGAATCGGGTTCTCCCAATAATGCCAAATATGGTGCTGCAGATACCAATGCCATAGTTCACTTGTTAAAACTTTTTACTGAATTTGGGAATATAACAAAAAAACAAACTAATTAATTGGAGGGGGAAACCAAAATATGAAATAGAAATATGGATTTAAGATTGTTTCCAAGTCAAATGTAATTGTGAAATTAGAAAGGAAAACGTAAAAGGAAGAAAAAAAAAAAAAAAAAGAAAATTGTTGTTAATAAAACTTTGGGTGTTGCCACCAAAATTTGATGAACAAGAGAGAATATCTTTGCTTGGGTTTAAAGAGAGAGAGAGACAGAGACAGAGAGAAAGAGAAAAAAAAAAAAATTTGAGAACTTGAATGTTGCTTGTTTTGTGGTGTTAAATATTGGTGACACTGTATACAGGAATTGCAAAAAAATACTCCTCCCCATAAAGAAGCAAACTGATTAAAGCTAATAACTAAAGATCATATACATGGTCAAATAAATATATATATATATATATGTATATTTGTGCTAGTAAATTATACAGTCACACAATAAGAGTATTTCTAGATAGATTGATGAAACGGTTTTTCAAGCTACGATATTTGTAATATGCTTTATAGATTGATTAGTGGCAGTATTTCTATTTCTTTCTAATTCTGTTGATTGATCAAAATAAACAAATTGGTCATCACTATAATGAAGATCCTTTGAAATCACCAGTGGTACTTTATCTGATTCTAGTTGTACTTTTGATTTTTTGGAGAATTTTTTGAAACACCATTTTTGAATTGTAGCGGCTAATTTTTGGCTCTTGCTATTGAAATTGTTTGCAATTTTTAATTTGTCTCCCATATTATGATGATGACTTGATGTGGTAGTAGTAATAAAGTCACTTTTATGGATGTCAAAAAATGAATCTATTGAAGTAGAATGACTGACTGTAGTAAATTCTGTATCACCATCATCATCGTCATCGTCTAAATATGATAATTCTAAAAGTAGAAACCGATTGTCAATGATATCTTGCATGGTGGTTAGGATTACCAATTCTTGAAATAAATATATGGAAAGTGAGTCGAAATCAAAGCGTTTAGAAAACAGAGGAGGAAGAAGAAGAAGGGTATTGTAAAGATTAACTTTTCTCTTTAAGTTTTCAGTTTTTTTTTTATTCATAAACATATTGGTATAATAAAAAAATTTCTATAGACTAAAAATAAAAGACATACATTATCAACTTAACTAATAACCAAGATTATACAAATAATTCAATTTAATATAACAAACGAGTAGCAATCTTATAAGGAGTTTGTTCTAATTGCTCATACAATGACTGTATATCACTGATATCAACATCAGAAATATCGGCCATCAAGTAAGCAATCTCACCTTGGGAATCTGAGAATTGTTTCTCAATATTATGATTGGACAAGATATTGTTGACGGTTTTCAACACACCAGGAACGTTTTGATGGATGTATAATACTCTGACAACATTTTGTTGATCCAAATCCAATGGTCTCAATGAAACTTCTGGGAAGTTGACGGCACCTTGAGAAGCACCTTCGTTGATGTATTTGGTCAAGGCATTACCGACTTCAATACCAATAGCAGATTGAGCTTCTTCAGTAGACCCACCAATATGTGGAGTCAAAATCACATTTCTTAATGAACATAATTCACTAGCCCAGTCATTCAAACTGTCACTAAATAAACCTTCACCATTCTTTGCTGGTTCATTTGGGTAGACATCCAAAGCAGCACCAGCAATTTTTCCGGCTTTCATAGCTTGAACCAAAGCTGGAATATCAACAACAGTACCTCTAGAAGCATTTATAACGTAAGCACCATCTTTCATAGCGGCAAATTGTGGTGCACTCAACAAGTTCTTGGTTTCTGGAGTGGCTGGGACGTGCAAAGTGACGAAATCGGCTCTTTTCAACAATTCATCTAAACTTTCAACTTGTTTGGAGTTACCCAAGGACATGATAGTTAAAACATCGTAATAAATAACATTCATACCCATGGCTTCAGCCAAGACAGATAATTGAGAACCAATATGACCATAACCTACAATACCTAAAGTTTTACCTCTGATTTCCCAACATTTGGCACTGACTTTATTCCAAGTTCCAGTGTGTAATTCAATTGAACGATCACCCAATTGTCTGGCCAAAGTAATGATTTCAGCAATGACTAATTCAGCAACTGATCTAGAATTTGAAAATGGAGAATTGAAAACTGCGATACCGGACTTGGCAGCAAATTCCAAATCAACTTGATTGGTACCAATACAGAAACAACCAATAACCACCAAATTTTTAGCAGCTTTAAGGATTTTTTCTGTCAATTTGGTTTTCGATCTAATACCAATTGCATGAACATCTTTAATTTTTTCCAATAATTCATCTTCTGGTAATGATGATTTATAAAATTCAACTTGATAACCTTGATTTTTGAAAATATTTATGGCAGTTTGATTAACATTTTCCAATAATAAAATCTTGATATCACCAGTTTTGAAAGGTTTTAAAGCTTTAGCTGGTTTACTTGGGACATATTGACTTAAGAATGATTGAGTTGGTGATGTAGAAACAGCATTTGGAGATCCTGATAAATTCAAGGCTTGTTGAAATGAATTAACAATTTGTTGAGGTGATGACATAGCTATGTGTGTGTAGGTTATTCAAAATCAAAATCAAAAGAAAACAAAGAAAATTGATACTAATTTGTTAGAAACTGAATTGACTTTATTAAAGAAAAGAATAGTAGAAAAAGTTTTGAAAAATTATCTCACAACAAAATAATCATCGATCGATCATTTTCTCATCCAATTTTGATTTTTTTTTTTTTTTTCTTCTGTCAAATGAATGAGTAATTAACGTGTTGCCCCCTTCGTAAATGTTGGTGTATAATGATATCACGTGATAACTGGTGATTTCTTGATGAAAAATTTTTCTTAATTAATTTGCTATTAATTAATTAGACAAAGTGAGTCAGACCAGTTTGCAATTTGTTATTTTAGTTTGTATATTTGGAGGGTTGATATAAATAGTAATATTAGCTAGTCAAAGTTTGTAATCAGCTGGTATATGGCTGCAAAGTTCTTGATTAGATAAAGAAAAATCCTAATATTAGACTCTGGCTGGGAGATTGCCAATTGCAGATTTTTGACTTCTTTGAATTCAAGTAAAAAAAAAAAAAATATATGCGCACGTGATATTATGTAAGCAAACCAAAACTTTTTTTTGTTTAAGAGTACACGTCCTTTTTTTTTTGCAATATCATCATCATCATTATTATTGAATTAGACGACGATAATAGGCTTGAAGTAAACACAAAAATCTTGTTCCCCCTTTTTTTTTTTTTTCAAGGGAATGTTTCTCTTGTGTATTTTAATAATCTGCTTATAAGGGATAAGGTACTCCTTTAAAAAAAGAGAAAATACAAAATTAGAGCAAAAATTCGTTCCTGTTTTAAATGCAACTAATTAACAAGCTTACTTAGAGAGAGAGGGGGACGCGTGGATTAAACCTAAGAGTTTGTAAGGTCAGTTGAGAAAACTCGGGTATTGATTGGCTTTAACGGTAAGCCCGCCAAGTAATTGCTATAAAATAATATAGAATGCAAAGCACTTAATAATGAGTTTCAGAAGAAAATGCTACTATCATGATGAAAGTCTGGACAAAGATCGGCATTAGAGAAAACAAGAAGAAGATGAAAGAATCACTTCATATTTCAGAAAAGAAATCTTGGTTTAGTAGGTTTTACATATAAAGATTCGTTAATAATGGAAAATAAAAAAGAATCATTGCTGCGGTATGTATGTATGTATGCAAAAAATAACAAACATAAAATCTCATGACGATAATTCGAATTCACCCTGACAACGGTGAACCCAACAAAGAATAAAAGAGAACAATAAAGGGAAACCAAAAGAGTTGAAAAATGAAACGTTAGCTAGTTAACTGCCTGGTACTATAATATAAAGCCTCGAGATTTTGGTTAGTTGTTCATACAACAATCAATTAGTTTAGATGTTATTGTTTGAGGTTTGTGGTGTTTGGGTTTAAAAAAAAAAAAAAAAGAAAGATAGCGATAACCAAAACATGTTTCAGTTATACCGTTGAGTTGGAGAAATAAAAACTAGTAAGAATATGGCTATTTTCGTCATTTGAAACTTTGACACTGGACCATCCACTATTGAAATAGGAAATTATCTTGACAAAGAAAGTTAATTTTGATTTGATTTCTTCAATAGGATTGTTCTTTGTATTACTATCAAGCCATGAACTGACTGACTAAATTTAAAATTAATTCCCAAATAAAAATCTAAAAATCCCAAAAGACAATAGGAACACAACAAGAAGTATTTTTTTTTTTTGTTGGTGGTGGTGATCCTTAATTATGCATATACTAAATGCATAAGTAAATAAGCCATACATTCAGTTAGTTAATTAATTAGATTATCAAGGGTTTGCATCCCCCCCCTCTCTTTTTGTAACCTCTACAGATTCATCGTTGTCAGAATTCAGAAGTTAGTTCCATCTAAAGCAAAGACAAACTACTAGCTAACAATTAATTCTATTAAAGAAGCATTGCTAGCCACATTTAAGATACTATATTGGTGGAAAATAGAATAAATTCATATTCATCAGACTCACTTTTTAACAGGACCAAATAATAATAAAAGTATAATTAATCAACACAAACCAATTGTTTAAAACAATATTTGTGAGTTTTTTTAAAGTTTTGGACTTTCTTTCTATTGGCCAATTCAGTACAGGTTTTTGTCCAGTTTATTTTTATTCATTTCTACAACAACCTTTTCTCTTTGATTCTTATTTGTAAATTTTGCAAACAAAAAAAAAACCTCTACAAATTTTCCAATTCTCTATCCATTTGTTTTTTTTTTTTTTTTCATACCTCTACTGGTGTTGCAAAACTGTTGATTTCATTGGTTTTGAAAGACAATTAAATACTCCAATTTGACAAGGCGACTACTCGACTGATTTTAGTGCAAACCTACCTACAACAACCTATCAACGCAATTCTTTCTTCCTTCCAACACTGTCAGGTGGATCTAGAATATTTTGTGGTTGTAAAAACAAGTTCCATTTTTTTTTTTTTTTACACGCGTGTATTTTTCCACTTCAGACTAGTTTGTGTGCATCTAATAAATTACATTCCCTGTGATATCCCTCCCCCCTTGATTTAAGCCCAGTTCATATCTTGGCACTACTTGATTACTGGATCATTCCTATAAGAAGTGGATAATAGTTTTCAAAAAGTGTCAAAATACCAAGTTAGTTATTGAGTTTGTGTGTTACTAAATTACAACTACAACTATTCAATTAGCACGTCACAATTTTAACATCATCATCACACTCGAAATAATAAAAGACCTCATAATCTTTGTGTTACACGACAAGTGTTCTGAAAAATAATAATAATATTATTTATTTATTTGTTTATTACTTTTCGTTTTATCTCAAAGTTCAATTCAAAACGAGAAAACGAGAAAACGAGGAGCAAAGGGCGAAGAATTCTTTTCTAAAACAAGCCAGATTAATAAACAACAACAACAACCGTATATATAATTGAAGACAATTAGAGAATATATATACAATTGATAATCATTCAGATTTGTTAATTCCTCCCCCTCCTCCTGCTCAAGAGTCTACGTTTTAGTTCTTTTTTTTTTTTTCATACAACCAACCTTTTTTTTTATATTTTTGCTTGTCTGTCAATCGGTTAGGTTTTTTTTCTTTTCTTTCCTTCCTTCATAATTGAGGTATTATAATTCTGATAAAGTCCGGATTTCCAGCAAAGTACCAGCACAGTGATTACAATAGGTGAAGAAATACTGGATTGTTCACATCATCAAAGAATACACAAAGATAAATTTAAACTATACAATTGGGAGGAAAAAAAAAAAGAGAGAGTAAGACAAACAATAACCAGTAAACATAAACAATAAATTGGGCGGGACGCACATTACACGAAAAGAGACAAAAAAAAAAAAGAAGAGAAAATTATTTTTGGTAAGATTGCATATTGTTTTTCTTTTTTTTTTTTTTTTTTTCCATACAACCACAACTACAACTACATCAAAAATTTATATTAATATAAACCAGAATCTTCTGGGATTTTGATTAACTTTATAAAAACAAAAAGTCCATTTTGTTCATAACCTAGTGGTGATTTTCCCAAAATTTTTTTTTTTTTAATTTATCGATTTTTACGTTCTTTCCCCAGTACATATCATTTATAAAAGTTTTCACTCATCCAATTTCGTGTTTTTGTTTTGATTTGGGTTTTTTTTTTCTATCAACTCAGACGAGAGAAGTATTGGATTTCAAAAAAACATTTCGCAACAAAAACTTTCAAGAACCATTGTGCATTCAACAACACTTCCAACCTAATCACTAAATAAATAAGACCAATAAATACCAGAATCTCCTTAATCTAATCATGTCAAGCGTACATTCAAAATCATTTGATGGGGATCTTACTTTGCATCGAAGTGTCGAATATTACGATGATTCCATAAATAGTCCTGGGTTGCCATTCAATTACTTGGCTCCATCACAAGTCAGAGGGTCTACATTTATAATGGATTCTAACATCTCCACTATTAATAACATCAAAGTTATCTGTCGATTTCGACCTGAAAATGAAAAGGAACTACAAAAGGGTAAACTGATTGTTGAATTTCCAAACACTCAAACTGTGACATTATATGGGAAGGATTACACAACCCATTATTCCTTTGACAGAGTGTTTTCCCCTGAAGCAAGTCAATTGGATATCTATCAATTTTCTATTGCTGAAACAGTGGACGATTTAATAAATGGATACAATGGTACTGTCTTGGCATATGGTCAAACTGGGTCAGGTAAATCGTATACCATGTTGGGTGCATCACAATTGCTGGATCCTAATTCAAAAGGTATTATACCTAGAATATCGCATGAAATATTTGAGAGGATTTCTGCCAATGAATCAGTATCATCTGAGGTTGAATATTCTGTGTGTGTTTCATTCATGGAAATTCATATGGAGCAAATTCGAGATTTGATTGATGTCGTCAATAATGAATTTGATCACAAGTTTACTATACATGAAGATAAACTGAATGGTATATATGTGAAGGGACTAGCTACCAGACTGGTTACCAATGAATTGGAACTATTAAATATACTTTCTGAAGGGTTAAAATATCGGTCTATATCGTCGACTCAAATGAATGAAGAAAGTTCACGGTCACATACAATTTTCCAAATTAAATTAACTCAAAAGCATATGGAGACAGAAGTGATTAAACGATCAAACTTATTTCTTGTTGATCTTGCTGGTAGTGAAAAAGTTGACAAGACCGGTGCCCAAGGTCAAACATTGGAAGAAGCAAAAAAAATCAATTCATCATTATCGGCATTGGGTAATGTTATAAATGCCTTAACTGATGGGAAATCAACTCATATTCCATATAGGGATTCCAAATTGACTCGTATTCTACAGGAATCCATTGGTGGTAATTCAAGAACTTCATTAATTATCAATTGTTCACCATCATCATTCAATGAGTTAGAAACTTTATCGACCCTTCGATTTGGTACTAGAGCCAAATCAATTAAGAATAGTGCCCATGTAAACACTGAATTAAGTACTGCATCTTTGAAGAATCGAATTACTCAATTGGAAAAGATGAATCAAAGCAATCAAGCTTATATTAAGCAATTGGAAGATGAATTATCATCGTACCGTTCAGAACCTCATTCATCACCACTGATGTTCTCAATGATGAGAAATAGTACTGCCACCACAACTAGTATTGCCACTTCTTTGGCCACTAAACCCAGCACATTCCAATCTCGATTACCAATACCATCTACAGTGTCAATTATATCGTCACCACCACCTAGTCTTGCGAGAAATAGTCATATGAGTGATGAATTAGATCGTCGTGATAAAAAAATTGAAGAATTGGAGAATGTGATATTGAATTTGAAGATGCAAAATTTGAAAACTTCTCATCAAGAAGAAAGTAAATTATTTTCATTGGAAAATTCTTTGCAAAATATCAGTAATAAGTTGAATGAAGTTGAATTGGTTAATATTAATTTAAGGAAACATTTATTAATTAGTGAAAAGATTATTGAGAGTAGAGATAATAAAATCAATAAATTGAAATTATCTTTAAAAGAACAACAATTATTAATTTCTCGTGAGACGTTAGGATTTAGAAATAGATTAGGAGAAATTCAACTGAAATTAGAAGATTTGAATAAATATAAAGAAGAAGAAATGAGTATTAAACGAGAAACATTATTATTACAACGTCAACAAAGTATTGGTGGAGTTAGCAGTGCTGGCACTGGTACTGGATTTGGAGGTGGACTAGACATTATGCAAAGGTCTGGTACAACTTCTACTGATGATATTCAAAGTATATCGGCATTTAAACCTGATCCAGAATTAATTGACAATATGTATGATGATGGCAGAAGTGAAATAGAAGAAGATAATCAACATCATCAATATCAACAACAACAGCAACAACAACAACACTTTGATGGTGCTAGTCATAACCATGATGATGAAGAGGAAGAAGAAGGAGGAGAAGATCATTCTAATACATTAATCAATAGAAGTTCTGATAGTCAAATATCCAAAAATGGTTCATTGAGATTGGGTAATGATATAGATAAAGAATCACTTCAAGAAGGTTTCTCAATCTATTCATCCAAAAAATTAGATGATGAATATGATGGCAAGCCACCACTATCACAACCACCATCACAGCAACAAAGATTAGCAGCTAGTGCTAGTTTTGGAAATTATAAGAATGGACATAATGGTATTTTGAATTTCCAACAAGAATATCTTTCAATCAATGAATTTTTAAAAGAAAGTAGAAGAAGATCTTTAATGATTGCTAATCCAACTACTAATTTCACACCATCAACTATTCCATCACCAGCACAACAACCTCGTATATTATCAGATGTCGATAGTTCAGATACTTCAGGAATGTTTGGTAGTGGTAATAGTAATGGTGGTGGTGATGATGGCACTACATCATTATCAAAATCACAAAAACATAAACGTAATCATAGTTCTGGAGGGTTAAATTTGAAAATTGTTAAACCATTAAAATCAGCTGCTTCTTTAGGAATTTTCTAAAATTGTTGTTTGATTGAAACTTAAATTGAACAATAAATATTAATGATATTGGGATTGATTCTTTTTGTTGTATGTGTGTGTGTGTGTGTTTGTTTTTGTATTTTTTTTTAAAGAAGGACTTGTTTGTTTACTTACCTGCTTGCTTTTTATTTTTAAATTTGTTAGTTTACTATAGTTTGTTTTGATTTTGATTTTGATTTTTTTTTAGGTAGTATTTCTTTCTTGTTTGATAATTGTCAAATGTGTTTCATTAGAATACTGTTTCTTCACCCTTATTATATATATATATATATTGCAAATAAATAGATTGATTAGGATATTTTCTTTTTTTTTTTTTTATTTGTTCTTTCATTTATATATATATTATTATTATTAGTCTTGTTGACATTAGTAAACCTCAATTTGTAATTTGAAGTTCACCATTTTTTTTTTCTTTTGCAACACATACATGTAAGAAAAAAATTAATTTCAACCACCTGTTAGAAGTTCTGCAAAGCCATTGAAAAAGTGATAGCACAATTATCATCATGAGAATGTTGTTACAGCTGCTGCTGCTGTTGTTGTTGCTGGTGGTGGTGGTGGTGGTGTTTGTTGATTTTTGTTCAAGTGTCCAAATAATACCAATTGATTATATCAATAATGTTGTTAACAATTATAATTATCAATCAAACTTAAGGGATATTGGTACAAGTAGTAATGTTAATGTTAATGTTTTCTATAATAATAATGATAATGATAATGATAAATTACATCATTCATCACCAATTACAAATCAAGAAATAATTCAATATTTTACAATTATTGATAAATTCAATAATGATAAACAATTATTATTTATTTGTCGGTATTTTTTAAATCAAGAACATTTTTTAAATTCAAATTATTTACATGAATTAATGACAATTAAAAATGTTGATATTACAACTAATGATACTCAAAGTAGTGGTGGTGATGGTGGTGGTGATGGTGGTAACCATATTAGTAATGATAATGTTTTCCATGTTTACGCAAATCCTAAAAAAATGTTTCCAACTAGTAATGCAAAGACAAGAGTTAATGAGAATTCAAATACTATTATTCGTTTCAATGAAACTAATTCTACATTTTTCATAATTATAAATTCCAATGTTAATAATTTATCTGATTTTATTGAATTAATTGAAGTTGATTTCCAAAATTATAATTATTTATCATTTAATCATAATGTATCGAAATTAATAAATTCCAATTCTATTAATAATGTTAATATTAATGATAAATTCAATCCTTTGAACAATAGAGTTAATAGTTTTGGTTTGAGTAACAAGAATGCAATTCCATTGAGTGGTTGTTTAAAAATGAAGAATAGTACTTCATTTTCAATCACTATACTCAAAGCCAAAGGTAAATCTGGACAATTATTATCCACACCATTGAATTTTTTCATTGGAGGAAATTTCTTATTATTATTAGGGATAAATATTGATTTAGGATTGAATGGGATTAATTTAAGTAAATATCATAGTCATACTATCACTTGTCGTGGTGGTAATGGTGATGGTAGTGATGGTGGTAGTGGTGATGGTAATGTCACATCAGCAAGTAGAATTGAATTTGATAATAAATTAATAAACACCAAATCAGAAAGAATAGAAGGAGAAATAATACAAATTTTACAACCAATTAATAAAAATATTATATCATTACCCAAATCAAAATATCGATTAATTAAAATTGAACCAAACATAAGTTATCAACAACAAATATCTTTCATTGGTTTTAAGAAATTTCATAAATATATTTCATATAAAAAGAATAAATCAAAGGTGGGAAATGTGGGAAATAATGTCAAGTATGAATTCAATTATATAACTACTCCTTGGAAGAAATTATTTACTAATGGATTCAAACAAGATTTAGGAATAATTTTATTTCTTGATGATAATGATAATGATGATGATGATGATAATAATATTAAGAATAATGTTCCTTATTGTGAATCAAGACCTGAATATTTACAATGTAATGTGTTTTAAACGAACAAATCAAATCAAATTAAATCAAATCAAAAACTTAAGAAAGAGTATAATATATCGGTATTTCCAAAAAAAAAAAAAAAACAAATAAACAACTGGAGTTTATAATGGTACATACTTTATATATATTCTAAATTAAAACTAGAGTTAAAAAGAGACAGGGAGAAACAAATTAATAAAACACGATTGGTAAACAAATACCAAAGAATTAAAAAAAGAAAGAACAAGGAGATAAAAAAAAAAAAAAAGATTTCATTATTATTAAGATTATTTTTTTTTTTTTTTTTTTTGGTTGTTTCAATTAAGTGAAATGAAAATGGATTAATTGGTAATGCCTAATCTATTTCTTTTCTTTTCTTTCTTACACATCACAAAAGGCGGTATATAACACCACTAATTCAAGAGCAGCAGTTTGACCATCATCTAATACAGTATGAGTATGTTTAGTTGAAGTAGAATAAACTCCTTGAGGAACTTCAACTTTAATTTCTGTTGAGAAACTAGTTGGTAAAGCTGAGAAAGATAAACTAGATTCTAAAGATGATTTATCATTACCATTAGTTGTTGTTGTTGATGATGTTGTTGTATCAGATGATTTTTTTGTTCCTGATAAAACAGCTGGATTAGTAACAGTACTGGCAAGAACAGTAGTGGTTGTTAATTTACCATTTTCATCAGTGAAAATATATTCTGTGGCATAAATATCTTCTTGTAATCCAACCGTGGTGGTAGCAGTGACATAAGGTGTGGTGGTGACAGTAGTGGTTATATCAGCTGATCTAACTAATCCAAATAATGATAATAAAACAAGGGAGTAAATTTTAGAGCTAAGCATCTTTTTTTTTTTTTATTATTATTATTGAAGGTATTTCTGAATTGATTGGAAGTCAAAAAAAAAAAAAATGAAAAAAAAATTTAGGATTAAGGAAAGTGTGAAAGTGTGAAGGGGGGGAGGAGGGAGGGGGATATTGGGTATAGTATATAATTTGGGTGCGAAAACTGGATGGAATTCTTTTGGGCAATGAATAACAATTTAAAAAGAACAACAAAAACAAAAAGTTATTTGCTAAAATACATAATACCAGAGGATTATAGCTTTTATTTATATTTTCCAATTGACATGATAATAATAATAATAATAAGTATTTATTGTTATAGAGAATTGCAAATAAAAATAGAACAAAAACTAAATTCGACCAAACAAGAAACAAGAAACAAGAAACAAGAAAAAACGTACAAGCAGCAAAATTCAACCAGAAATAAAAGAATTAATCATCATGATTAAAATCACAAAATAGAAAAACAATGTAATCTTTAAAACGAGGACTAAAAAAATTGTAAAAGAAATAATGAAAATTCAACCGTATTAGTATACAATATTTACAATTGTCGAAAGGAGGAGAGAGGAGCAAGGAGAGAGAGAGAAAGAGAGAGAGAAAAAGGCGATTGGATAGAAAGAATAATACAATGAAGTGAAAAAACCATAATTCTAGATTATTTTTACTGGCTAGTTTCTATTGTTTATTATACAATTTTAGTGATTCAATTTGGTGTTAAATCGTATTGTCGTAGATTTTCAGTCATTGTTGTAGTAAAATATTTGCATAGTAGTAGCAGCAACAGTGGTGGTGGTGGTGGTGGTTGTAGTTTTTTTTAGTTTGCGTTACAAAATTAAAATTAAAATTAAAATTAAAATTAAAAATTGCATCGCGGTTTTTGAAATGAATGAAATAAACATCCAAACACACAAAATGCAATTAATAACTGAAAAGAATGAAGAACGGTTTACGCAAAACTAGGAAAAAAAAAAGAAAAAGAAAATCATACGAATAAAAGAACTCTCGTATATCTGGTGATGATGATGATAACGATGGCATAATTATATAGGAGATAGAATTTTATAGGATCATTAAGTCTTTTGATAATAATATAATACTTCAACGGAATTAAGACAGTAATTATTATTATCTTCAACAACTGTATACTTGTCCCCAATATAATTTTTAATTTAATAAACTCCTTACAATATTAAGTAACTAGCTCAACAACAACAACAACACCAACAACAACACCATCTGGAATATTGGAATCTGAATTATAGAATAATAACAAAATATTGTTTAACTCGTGGTGCGTCATTTCGGTATCTGGCTATTACCGAATTGGGATTTAGCACGTACATATTTTTTTTTTTTTTTTTCTTTCTTCTCTTTTCATCCAAGCAAAACTTCAATAATAATCTTTTTGTGTGTATATACAATAGAACAGATTCTATTTCTATTTCTATTATCCTAGATGCTAGATTCTAGTTATTGCGTTTATTGGGGGAAGGGGGAGGAGGGAAGTGAGACTTTGTTGTTATTGAATCTGGTGTATTAATTGTTTTTTTTTAAAAAAAAAAAAAAAAACTCTACGTAATCCAAAAACAACGGGAAAAATCACCCAATTTCAATTCTTAAATTGAATTGAATTATAAAAAACAAACTCTTTTAATTCAAAAGTATACAAACAAATTCACAACTAACCATCATTGATTCAGCCAAGTAATTGAACAAGATTTTTACATTTGAAATAATGGGAAAGAATCATATGTAGACCAAGCATGAGTGTGTACTGTTCAATTCAATTCAAACTTGATTTGATTTGATTTGATTTGGCTTTAACCAGCCCACTTTTTTTTTTTCTTTCTTTCTTTCTTTCTTTTTTTCTCTTTTTGGGTCTTGTCTATTTAATTGCAACCAGCTAATAATACATCAATTGCTATTCCATTACAAATGGTTTTTACGGATCATATCAAATCAAATCAAATCAAATCAAATCAGATTAATGTAAATCGATAATAAATCAAATTTTAAGAAAGACAGACAGACAATCTTCCGTATAATTGTTTGTTACCATAAAATGAAATGCGATATACTTCAGCAACACTACAATGTAAACACAACAACTTCAACTACCAAAGTAATAAATAACTAGTAATTGGTTATGAAGGGGAAGAATATATATTGGTACTGGGAATAGTGGTATCATTGTTTACTAATAATAACTGTTGTCTTCTCATATATCCGTATGTATAGGTAAAATTGTTGGACAAAATAGTATAATGGTTATGTAACAACCACAAATCTTTTTTAATCAAATTTGAAAAACGAATAAATGCAATTGCTCTCAATCCATTTTCATCTCCAAATTTTCTTATAGCTATAGCAATAAGTTTGTTGTTGTTGTTGTTGTTGTTGTTGTTGTTGTTGTTGTTTTTAACTTCTTTGCGTTTGTATCTTCAAAAAACCCCCCGAGTCCGGCTTCATGTGTTAGTATGATAATGAATATTTTGTTATTGAGATTGTCATTAGTTTCTATACACAAGATATATTATTGATATTTCTCTTAATATGGTTTACATATAGTTATCAAGTATTGAAAATATCCCAACAGACAATTACCTAAGAAACTGCTATAGAATTATATAATACCATTTTTCCATAATCTAGAGAATGTTTGACACACAATTACTTACATAGTAACCGACAATTAATGAAAAGTTGAAAGTAATTTATCAGATGAATTTTGATGGTTTTTCCCTAAATTTATAACCTTTCAAAAAATCAATGCTGCACAGCTTTATTTAAGTTGTTGATTTCTGTAAATTTTATTTCCATTTCTATACTTCTTGAAGTTAAGTAATTGTCCCACAATCTCTTTTAATTTACTAACAGTTAAACTGATTTAATCAAATAGTAATCTATTTTTTGTAAAATCCTTATCATTCCAAATATGACTTGCTTATTTTTTACCCATTTTTTTTTTTCTACTGTTATTATTAATTATCATCGGTTCGTTTAATTATATCATCAACACTTTTTTCCAATTGAGGAAATTCTTGTTTCAACTTATCACTGAAAACATCACGTAATTTTTTAAACCCCAACATTTTCCCTTTTAATCGAGCATTACTTTTAGCATTAACTTCAATAAATTCTCGAGTATATATATCAGGATTTCTTCCATCTTCAATATATGAAATCACATCAATTGGTATAAGAAATTGTTTCAAATTTGTATTAGTATTTGTATCATTGGCAATGGTTGATGTTTGAGATAATTGTTGAATCAATTGATTTAATTTATTCATTAATGCTTGATTTGATTGTGGAGTTCCTTGATTATCATGAACCAATACACCTAATTCTATAAATGATTCAATTAAATTAGCAACATTATCAGCTGATTTAATCAATGGTTCATTTTCTGGTGTTGATGGTAAAGTTCCTGTAGTCATTATTAGTCAATATATATATATATATATATAAATATAAATAAATAAATAGATGACAAAATGGTAAAAAGGTGAAAAGGTTTTGTTGTAACTATTCTATAATTTTGTTAATTGGAAGAAGAAACTGATGGTAGTTATCAATATTGATTGATTGAAGTTTTAAATTAATTATAGTGAAAACTTGTGCTTGTGTGTGTGGGTCTTTTTGTTCTTGGTCGTTTGAGAGAGAGACAAAGAGAAAGAAAAGAAAGAAAGAAAGTGAGAAAAAATTTGAATTCAAAAATTTTCATTTTGCCTTGAACTTGAACTTGAACTTGAACTTGACTGCAATTTTTCCAAAATTTTGTTAATAATTTATATGTTGTTCAAATCAAACACCAACTATCAAACAATCAATCTACACTTTAATTATAACTATTATTTATTACTATCAATATAGTTTCCATAAATTGTGTGAATTTGCCCCCAATATTTCTACATATATATATATATATATTAATTTTCTAGAATTTTGGAGTTTCATTATTATATAAATTGCAAACTATCCACATTTTATTACTATTCAACCCCCCCCCCCCCCTCTATTTCTTACTTAATGTTTGTTTCAATTAAATATAATCCTGAAAAATTTAAATCCCTACATTCATCAAGGAATACTCCTAATACTGGTAGAACAACTAGACGATCATCTATTCCTGATTATACCAATACTACCATAACCCTATCAACCAATAATAGTAATGATGATAACAATACATTTATTTCGTTACCACTGTCACCAAGTAAAATTGTCAAATTCAAATATAATAGTCAAAGATTTTTAAATTCCCATTCATCTTTCACTACTGGAATGTCAAATATTAAAATTCCAGAATTTAAATCAGATACAAATATTCAATCAATGAATTATAATTCATCAACTACAGAAATCAAATCATCAAATAATCCAAATACAAACATATATAACCAGTACGATAATACTAACGATAATGATGATGATGATGATGATGATAATGATGTTGATGGTGATGTTGATGTTGATGTTGATGTTGATGAGATGAGAGAATTAACACCAATATATCAAACCATTGATGATCTTAAATCAAGTCCAAGAACTGTCACAACTACAACTACAACTAAACCTAAACCTAAACCTAAACCTAAACCTAAAACTAAAACTAAAACAAGAACAAGAACCCCATCAGTGAATTCAACACCTTCACAAACTCCAATTTGTACACCAACTCCAACATCAACTTCAAGTAATTATACAAGAACAACCATACCAGTATCAAAACAACTTTCTCGAATGACAAATGAAATGAAACAATTGATAAATTCAATGAAGAAATATAATGAAGGTTATATTATTCCTACTACTTGTTCAACCATTGGTAATTCTAATACAGAAAAATTTTTCAATGGAACTCAAATACATGATAATCAAAGTGAATCAAACAATGGTACTAATGGTACTAATGGTGGTGGTAGTACTAATGGTGGTGTTAATACAATTAAGCATAATTTGGAGATTGAAAATCAATGGTATAAAAATATGTATATTGTGAGTGATCGATTGAATTTTATGAAAGAAGTTTACAAAGCAGTTAATAAATTAAAAGATAAAAAAATAGCTGCAGAGGCAGAAGCTGCAGTAGCTGCAGTAGCTTCAGTTGCTTCTACAACTGAAACCATTGCTGGTGATAATACTACTGCTACTTCTACTACTACTGCTGCTACTACGGTAGATACAACTATAACTACCGATATTACAACGCCCATAGGTCACAATAATAATACAAATAACAATGATCATGATCATGATCATGATAAAGAATTGAAAATGAAAGAGAAAATAAAATTGATGATGATGATGGGGAGTAGTAGTCCAATAAAGAATGATAAAGAAGAATATAATGACAATAATAATAATAATGAAAATGAAAATCTGAGTCCTGTAAAACTGTCAGGATTAGATAATAATGATAGTTTTGGGAAAAATTTTAACGATGATGATGAAGAGGATGAGGATGAGGATGAAGAAGACAATGAAGATGATGGCGATGGCGATGGTGATGAAAGTGAAGATAGAATTGGGTTGAATGGTAGTAATGGTAGTATTAATGGTCGTCGTCATAAACGTCGACATCGATCTAATGGTGAGAGTAGTAATGGTGACATTGTTGATATCAAGAATCTGTAATTCAAAACAAGGACATGATGGTGAAGTATTATTTATAAAAGAAACCCCCCTCCTCCCTCCTCCCCCCCCCTCTTGAGGGTTGGTATATTATTGGTGGCTCGAAGATCGTCTTATTTATGGAGTTATTAGGAATTTAACAATAGGAATAGAGTGATATCTATTAGTATTAATTAGAAATGTATACCATATAATAAAAAAACGTTAATTGTTTAGGGAAACTATTAATATATAATTTTGTTAGTGAGTGAGTGAGCAAGTTTGTGTGTGTGTGTGTGTGTGTGTGTGTTATCAACGACGACATTTACTAGCGAAAAAAAAAAAAAATAAAAAAAAAAAAAATGTCACCTTCAACGACAAACAACAACGACAAAAAAAAAAATGAATACTTCTTGAGTTTTCAACATCAATTCTCAATTCTCTCCAAACTCCAAACTCCAATTCCAATTTCAAAAAAGCTTTTTAGTGATAAGATAACAATTCATATCATCCCATTACTACCACAACTAAACCATTATCAACACATTTCTATATTACCCCTAGAGTAGTAATAGTAGTAATAATAATAATAGAGGAATCCATTTTAATTTCATTTCATTCATATACCAATTCATTTTAGAGATAATAAAATAAATAAAAAAGAAAGAAGACTTTATAAAAATTTATAAAAAATTATTATAATGAAACCAGTTGTATCGACATTTCAAGCATATTGTTGTTTTATTACTTCATCATTTGCTATAGTTATATTATCAATTATTGGTTATCTTTTCCAAACTAATAATGAATCATTTATGGGATCAATAAATGATCCTGAAGATGGTAAATCAGTAGCTAAAACTATTTTCAGTGCTGTTTTTGTATATTTGGCATTCTTTACCTTTTGTGGATTACAAATTTTATTAATTCAACGACAAAATAGTATACAATTATAAAAAAAAAAAAAAAAAATAGGACAGGGGGGGGAGGGGGAGGAATAGGAAAAGGAAAAGTAGATAAATTGATTCTATAATTAAGTGGAAATAATATAAAACCTCATAGTTTTCTTGTTTAGTTTATATATTTATATATATATGTATATATTATACATATTTGTTATTGAATTACAAAAATAAATAAAAAGAAAAAAAAATCGTTTGAATATGTAATATATTTTGTATCATCTAAGTATTGGTTCCTTAAAAAAAAAAAAAAAAAAAAAAAAAAAACAAGATCTAATTCAATGTCATTATTATCATTTAAATTTTGTATTATTATTATTATGAAAGGAGAAAAGGGGAAAAGGGGAAAAGGAGAAAAGGATAATAAAGATGAAAATTATAATTATAATTTAGGTACACTTTGTTTACCATCTTTCCATAATTGAGTTTGATTTAATGAATCACAAATATCAAATACCAATTGAATAACATTATTTACTTCTTCTTTTGTTGCTCCATTATTAATAGCACCTTTTAAATGACCTTTTAATTGTGAATTTACATCTTGAGGTATCATACAAGCAATCAAACTAAATGATGTTTTTTGAGAAGATAAAATTTCTGTAAAACTAATTAATGGACCATAAATATGATGATATACAAAATACCATAAATCGGGATAAGTTCGTAACATTTCTTTTTTAATTCGAAGATTTAATTTATTTGAATAAATTGTATTCCAATAATCAGATCCTTCAATTAAATTAGTAACAATTTGATCTACAATAATAGATTCACTTGATATTTTCCCATCAATAGTATCAGTCACATTCATATTGGGAGTAATATTGGGAGTAATATTTTTTTCTTCAATGGGTTCAACTATATTCTTACGTTTAGGTAAATTAATATTTGAATTTGAATTTGAATTGGTTAATGCTGTTGGAGTTACTGATTTTAATATTAATAATGAATTAATTGATTTGGGTAATCCACTAAACATACTAATTTTCAATAATACTTCTCTAATTTGATCAACTATTGATTGTTGAGTTTGACGTATATCTTTACTTTGATGATATTTATAATTTAAAGGTAATTTTTCACTATAAGTATGAGGTATTAAAACATCAGGTAATTTAACTCCAGTTTGATAAATATCAAGGAATTTTTCACTTGAACTAATTGAATCTTTAGCTAATTTTAACATGATTTCATTAGTTAATAAATTAGAATCATTTTGAAATTCTAATAATTGTTGTCGTAAGGCAAAATGGAAAATTTTGGGGATTTCTTCTGATAAATTTAATTGAGTCAATGTAGCTACAGCAATTAAATACCATGAATTTTGTAGATTGGGATATGAATAAGCAAATTTAAGTAATAGTTCCGGGGTAATACTAGGAGTGGTGGTGGTGGTAGTAGTAGTAGTAGTAATAGTCATTTTAACAAAGAACTTAATAATAAAGTAGTTAATGTAAATGTATTGAATAAAATAGAATATAATATAATAAAAAAAAAAGATAAACTTATAAGGGTACTATTTGGTTTAAAAATTAGCCGTTGATATTAGTGAAAACTGTTGTTGTAGTAGTTGGTTGGTTGGTTGATGAATGTGATAAAATAATTTTTTAAAGATTGTCCACAAAGACACACCCCACCCGTCCATGCACATACACTCACACTCACACTCACACTCCACAATTGAACGTTATACACGCACTTATACTAATTGTTTTGTTGTTGAGCCTCGGTGTGTGTGTGTGTGTGTGTGTGGCAGATTGCTTCTTTATAATTGGACACACATTGGTTGATGGGTTTTCTTTTCTTTTACCATGTATATCAAGTTGTTTTAGATATGTGTTTTATGGTAATAGTAATCAGATAAACAGTTTTTTCATTGATGATATCAAATCAAATTTACTGGGAAAAAGAAAGAAAGAAAGAAAGAAGTTTATTTCCATTTTTAATTTAATCTTAATAAACAATCGAAAACTATACAAAAATAATTAAGTTTCACATCTCTTAACAATATCCTCCCCTTTCGATTCTTACTCTATTCATATGTTTAAAATCAAAGATCAGTAAATGGGGATTGTGTGTGTGTGTGTGTGTCTACTAGGAAGATTATTAGTATTAATATGAATTTATTAGAGGCAATTGATTGGACGCGAAGTAACCTATCTATCAACTAGTTTAAGTTTATTATTTTCTAATTCACAAGTAAAACAAAGCAAAACAAAACAAAGCAAAAGCAATTGACTTTTATGTTAAACTATTCATGTTTAAACGAAAATCTATCTCTCCCTCGTGTGATATTAAATTCATAAAATTTGTTTTAATTGTTGTTGTTGTAATTATTCAAGAATTTCAACGAATCAAACTGGTGGTTCGCGTATTCGTGTATTCGCGTATTCGCAGATTTTATTTTTTTTTTTTTATTGTTTATTAAACACACACACACACACACACACACACACGCCTAATAAAAGTAACTACTATCTTTCTTTACCAACAGAAAATTCTAAACCCTTAAAAATTATAAAATTACTATTTTCATTTCTTTATTCTTCTATATTCTTTTGTTATTTATTATTAACCAACTTGTTGTTCGCTATAGTATTCCAAAAGTTGAAGTCTATCTATATTTATAGTGACAATTGATTAACAGAGTTCTTTCCAATACTTCCCCTCCGCCCCCCCTTTTATCTTTAGTAGAAGAACACTACCCACTTCTCATACAATATGGAAAAAGATAATCCTTTATTACCTTTTGCCTATACCAATTCATCAATTAATGATCCTATCCCTTATGATACCACACCTAGAGATAAATCCACCATTGATGAAAATGCCAGTAGTAAATATCATACGAGGAAAACTATTACATCAATATCATCATCACCATTGAAACCTCAATTACGTCGAGTGAGATTATCCAATCAAAAATTACTTCCTAGTTTGAAAAGAAAAATGGGTGAAAGTTTTAATGATAAAGATAATATCAAAAGAGTTGATATTGAAGATTTTTATGATGAATCAAATGAAGAAAGAGAAGAAACATCTACTGTAATTAATGTTGATAATGATAATGACCATGAGGAAAATGAAAATGAAAATGAAAATGATAAAAATCAATTACCTCCAAGTAGTCCACCACCACCAATTTTATATTCTGATGTACCATTAGTATCTGAATTTGATTTTACAACAAATCTTGAATATAATTTTGGTGTACCCAAATCACCAACCAAAAAAATTGATTTGAATTTATTACCTACTAGTGAATTTGATGAAATTAATCCAATCATTAATAATGATGATGATAATAATGATGATGATGATGAAAAAACCAATAATGTTGAAAATGAAAATAATTTTATTAAAAAGAAAAAAATTTTAAAAGAATTGAGTTCAGATGCAGATTTTGGTATTGATAGATTTAATCGATTTAATGGTACTTTTAAAAGCCAACAACAACAACAACAACAGCTACCACCAGCATTAGTATTTACATCTTCAACATGTACAGATTCTACTAATAATACCAGTACTGGTAATGATAATGATATGGAAGATATTAATGAAAAATTAAAACAATCAAGTTATAATCGAGCTCGAAATATAATTCTTAATTGTTTTGAAAATATGCAAACAATAATTAATTTAGAAAATATGAATTTATATGATTTACCATCAGAAATTAAAGATTTGAATAATTTAGTTATTTTTAATAATCTTGATAATGGACATGAAAATGGACATGGAAATGAAAATGAAAATGTAAATAATCCATTTAAGGAAACAACAATATCAACAACACAATTACAATCTCAATCAATTTCTTATCAATTATATTTAACTAATAATAATTTAACAGAATTACCCATATCATTATTTAAATTTACTAAATTACAAGTATTAGGATTAAGAATTAATCAATTAAAATTTTTACCTCCTTTAATTGATAAATTAATTAATTTAGTTGATTTATCATTAGGTTCTAATTCATTAAAATTTTTACCTTATCAAATTTTAAATTTAAAAAAATTAATTAATTTCCGAGCTGGACCAAATCCATTTATATCAATTGATGATTTTAATAAAAATGATATTATTACTATCCCTGTTCCTACCAGTATGACTGATTCCTTAGAAAATATGTCCCTGACAATATTAAAATATCGAACCAAAATAATTTATTTAAATAACCACCACCACCATCATCACCACCACCACCAACAACAACAACAACAACAAGAACAAGAACAACAATCTTGTTGTAATATTTATTTACCATCATTAACTAATTTATGTTTAAATAAATTAGGTAATTATGATGTTAATTATAAAGAAACAAAAATTTGGAAAAAAAAAATCCCAAAATTTTATCATAAATTAATTAAATTAGCTATAATTAAAGGGAAATTTAATTTTAATGATACTTGTAATCAATGTAATTTAATTATTGTTAATCCTTTAGGAGAAATTTTTGAATGGTATGATATTTTATTAAATAAAAATATTCCTATTAGAAAACAATTTTGTAGTCAAAGATGTATAGATAAATATTTATTACAGTTTTCGTCATCATGAAAGAAAACTTCACAAATATATATATATATATATATATATATATATATATATACATTTAATAAACCATGTTATTGAAAAGATAAAGAAACAAACAAAGAAAGAAAGATGTAAAATAATTTTTTTTTTTTTTTTTTTTAGAAATACTACTATACATATAATATATAAAGAATGTGTATATAAATACAAATAATAACATGATAATAATAATAATAATAATAAAAAGACTAAATTTCAATCATGAATCAATAACTATCTAACCTTAATAATACCTAGTTTGACTATTTGGATATTGTTGACTATTATATTGTACACCATAAGGATGATGACCCCTATGCGGCTGTTGTTGTTGCCCTTGCTGTTGTGCTTGCTGTTGTGCTTGTGGTTTTGGTGGAACTGAAGCTCCCAGTGGTAAATATGAATATTGATATTGTTGTTGTTGTTGTGGATGGCCACTACCAAATCCTCTGACATTATTCTGGGGTTGTGATCCAGATGGTTGTCCATTATTTCTAGGAATAACCCCACGATTTTGCATATATCCTGACCCTTGTGGATGTCCATTAGTTGTTTCTCTGGGGAAACCTTGTTGTTGAGAACGTCCATAAAGTTGTGGTTGTGGTTGTGGTTGTTGTTGTTGTTGTTGAGGTGGTGGAGCAGCCCTATAAGCTTGTGATAGTTGTTGTTGAGATTGTTGTTGAGGAGGTGGTACTCTATGTGGTTGTTGATGTTGATGTTGATGTTGTGGTTGTGGTTGTTGTTGTGGTTGTGGTTGTGGCTGTTTTTGATAATATTGTTGTTGTAAAGGTCTTTGTTGTTGCTGTTGCTGCAATTTCTGTTGTTGATAGTATTGTTGTTGTTGTTGATGATATTTCTGTTGTTGCACATGCTGTGGAGAATATAATTGTTGTTGTTGTTGTTGACTTGATTGTTGTTGTTGTTGTTGTGGTTGTGGATACTTCTGTGGTTGTCGTTGTTGTTGTTGTTGTTGTTGTTGTTCTTCTTGTGGAGGAACTTTATTTATAGCAGGTAAAACTGGTAATTTTATAACATCAACCAAATTATCTGATGATTTTTGAATATTTGATAAACGTTCTGGAGAAATTGGATATTGAACATTATTTTTACTCAATGGTGATTTTTTATCTGGTGAATGGATTATTTTATAAATATGATTTTGTGAAGTAGAATTTGGAGATGAAATATATTTTGATTTTAATTGATTTTGAGAAATTGAAATTGAATCATTTGATGATAATCCATTTAAATTATCATCATTAGATCTTTTCAATTTCCCTTGTAAACCTAAACCTGAACCTGAACCTGAACCTAAACCTAAACCTCCTGCCAGATATTTCAAATCATGAGTTGGTACTGGAGGTGGAGGAGAATCATCATCATCAATTTCATTATCACTATTGTTTGGATATGGAGCTCTATGATCAACATTTTGATAACTTTCTTTAAGATTATTAAATTGAGACATTGGTGAAATAACTGAAGAATAACTACCAGATCTATCATCTGAATAAGGAACTTTTAATGCTCCACTTAATCCTAATGCTGGATCTAAAGATGGATTAGACCCAGATCCAGATCCAGATCCAGATCCAGATCCATTATTATTCATACCAATTTTTCTGACATCAATAGTACCCAATTCATCATCATCATCATCATCATCACTAAACAATCCATCATCATCTTTAGGATAAATATTGTCATGTAATTTCATTTGTTGTATACCAGCAGGTAATTCATCTTCAATAAGATGTTCATGAGATCCATTTAATAAAATATTTCTATCAGTATAATTATCACTTGGAGTTTTCAAATCAGAATATTTTTGATAAATTTCTGCCAATTGTACTGATTTATGATTATCTTTCAGTTTATCAACAGAAAGTAAATTATCATTGGATGACACACCAATATGTAAATCATTAATATTTTTATCAAAACTTTTACCTATAGGTTTCAATTCTGGTCCTGGTAATGATGATGATGGTGGTTGTGGTTGTGGTTGTGGTACTGGTACTGGTTTCCTTTGTTGATGTAGTTTAGGTTGAGAAGAAGTTGATGAAGTCAGTCTTGAAGAAAATCCTTGACCACCCCCACCACTAGCAAATCTTGGTGAACCAGTTGAAGTCACTGGACTACTTAATGATGTAACTGCTCCCTTAATTCCTCTTTGACTTCCACAACCTTCATAACCTCTATCAATTTTAGATTTTAAAATATTTTTAATATTATCGGTCCAAGTTTTCAAATCCCAATTTAAAAAATCCCCTTTAGTTAAATCCAAAATATCATTTAATTCTAAATAATGTACATGAGGTAAAGTTGGTAATCCAAATAATAATGAATCAATATCATTTCTATTTGCTTTAAGTCTTTTTGGTCTTCCATATAATCCAAAAGAATCTAATAATGGTATCAAAAATCTAATTAAAGTATCAAATCCTGGTACAGAAGAATGTTGTTCTGGCATTAAAAAAAGTGATGTATGTTTAAAATCATTAGCATTTTTTTTAGAAATTTTAGTAGATAAACTTGGTGAAGTAAAATTAATATAACCTTCCATTTTTAACATTGTTGAATGATCAATTAATAAATGAGATTGAGGATATATAGCAGCAACTGCAGTAGCATTAGTTACCACTGCCATTAATTGTTTCTTTTTTTTCTGTTCATTTTCATAAAATAAAATTCTTCCGGGAATAAAATTTTTTTTTTTCAAAATTGAAGGTTCAACAACAGCAAAACATCGTTTCCAAGCCATACCACTACCATATCTTATACTAACCCAATCTTCATGATCAAATCTTTTTTCTGCTAAAATAGTTCTTATATCAGATAATCTTGAACCTCTTGCTGATAATAATGCCCCAGTATAAGCTTCTTGTAATGATGAATATTCAAAATTTGATAATCTTAATGCTGAATACCAAATTGTTAAATCTTTATAAGATTTAAATTGTAATAAATATCTATTTTTCAAAGTTGTTGAAACAATAATTACATTATCTAAATTTTGTTTAGCAGCTGGTAATGTTTTCATGGCATTATAAACTGAATCAGTAAAATTTATATAATTTGGTTTAGAAGAAGTTTCTAATAATGCATTAGGATTATTTTTAAATTGAGCCAAATTTGCTGCATCCCAATATGCCAATTGATTACCAGTTAAAATACCATAAACTTCTCTCCATTCACGATCAGCAGGTTTCCCATCACCATTTAAATCATAATAAAGCATAAAAATCCCTTCATTATATCGACGATGAGCTTGAGATGATAAAAGTGTGACAATAGGTATTAATTCTGGTGATAATCCTTCTAAATTATCTGGATCGGGAGAAGTTGGTAGTTTAGGAGATTCTGGTTTAGGAGAATGGGTATTAGTCATTCTCTTTTTCATAGCTTCCATAATAGCAATATAATAAATAGTAGATATATATGAGTGTGTGATGTGTGATGTGTGATGTGTTTGATTGGAAAGTGGTTGAAATGTAGTTGGAATGGGGAATGGGGAATGGAATGGGTGGATATAAAAAGATTTATCTCACTTGTTTTTTTTTTCTTTGGTTTTTTTTTCGTCCAAAAAAAGAAAGTGAAGAAAGTGAAGAAGAAGAAAAAGAAAAAGAAAAATTTAAATATTTTCTTTCTTTCTTTCTTTATCGTTTTTTTTAACTCTCTGTTAATTCTCTGTTAACTCTCTTTCTCTCTTTCTTTCTTGCTTCCCTTTATATTATAATACAAATTGTCTTTTACTCTTAATCTTACTCTTACTCTTACTCTTAATCTTAATCTTACTCTTGAATGAAATCTTTTGCTTCTTAGATCTTTTTAGATGTTTATACTATACTATATTGTATTATAATAAGATTTTCTTTTCCCCCCAATTTATTGAAGAAATTTGTTGATATTAAAGGGGGAAAAATAAAAATAAAAAAAAAAATTGAATTGAATTGAATAACCTATATAATAATATGATTTCCTAAGTATGGATTTGGATTTTGATTTGGATTTGGTGTTGTTGTTGGTGTTGGTTATTGTTACTAAAATATATTTTATATATCTTAACCAGAGAAGAAATAAACAACAACAACAAGAAGAATACAATTTACTCAAAAGAACATTGCACAAAAGTTGGAATATTTCCAATTCTATTCATATTACATCTATACACCTATATGATCATATTTAATCATATATTGTGGTTAATTGATTTTCTTGTTTTTGCCAATGGTTTTAATATCTTTAGTGGTGGTGGTGGTGTTTTGTTTTGTTTTTAACTAAAAATTGACAATTGGCAAGAATTTTTGCTTGGTATTGTTAGGATACAAAATCATAATATAATTCAATGGCGATACTATAACTACTACTAGTACTACTACTACTACTACTACTACTATTAGTTTATTTTAAATAAGGATTTGTAATTTGATAAAAGTGAAAATTTTACTTGTTGTTGTAATATTATCCATAGAGATTAGTAAGACTTTAAAAATTGTAAGAATTAGTTGTGTTGAGTTGATAGTGGCTGTAACTCCCCTTAGATAGATGAGATCGCCCCTCCTCTTTCCTCTTCCATCGTTAACATGCATAATCTAAAGAGAGAGAAAGAAAGAAAGAGAGATGTTACAAAATAGTAATAATAATTATTATCACAAAATGGGTGTGTGTGTGTGTGTGTGTGTGTAGGTGTCTACATGCTCAAATTAGGAAAGTAGTCGACAGTGATTTTTTGATAACATTACTTACTTGGGATCATATACTTAACAATCTACAAGTATCTTTTATCTTTTACCATTGATATAAATAATTTACAATTCTAAACAGATCAATTGAATTGATTACTCACAATTTTTGTTGGTTATTGTTATTGTTGTTGTTGTTGATGCAAATATTAATGTATGAGAAAAAAGAATGGCAATGTTCAATCTTATTGTCTGTATGACGTCATATATATTTACGCGTTTATATATATATATATGATATATCACAAGATTCTATACATTTGTTAGAAGAGAAGGAAGAAGAAGAATTCTACAACAAACAACAACAAACAAATCAATCAATCAATCATTCCTCCTCCTCCTCACAGCCTCACAGCCTCATAGCCTCATAATCTTATAGCCTCATAGCCTCATAGCCTCATAGCCTCATAGCCTCATAGCCTCATTGATAAAATCTTGTTAGTTAATTAATCATTTAGAATTGTTTCTATTTCATGTATATAAAGTCATAACCTTGAAAGAAAAATTTCTTGTTACTCTTGTTGCTACTCTTGTTGTTGTTGTTGTTGTTGTTGTTGTTCTTTGTTGTTGTTTTTTTATTTTCTATTTTCGTGAATTTTGTGTTTATAATTGCAACTATGTTCACAATTCAATAAGCTAGTCAATTTTTTTCTTTTTTTTTTTTTTTTTTTTTTTTTCTTGATTGAATGAAATTATTCCAAGGATGAAGAGGAGGTGGATGAAGAGGTGGAGGATGAAGAGGAGTATTTCAACTGATTATGATTACCTTGACATTTGTTTTATTTTTAGGCAAATTTTGTAAATTGAAAGTCCAACCTATCATTTACTACCATAGGTAATTTTGTTTTAAGGGGGGGTTGGGTTGGGTTGGGGGGGTGGAGGGGGGTGGGGAGGAAATCAAGTATTATTGTAAATCAGTTATAACCTCAATCAGTATAATTTATTCAAAATCATAAATATACATATACATATACACAGCCTATAAAACATACCACATTTAATTTAACTTAACTTAACTTAACTTAACTTAACTTAACCCTTGTTGTAAACCAGTTTTTGGGATATTTTATATGCAAACGGTTTGTAATTTCAAATTAGACAGTTTGATGAAGATCCTCCTCTTCCTCCTCCTCCTCCTCCTCATCCTCCTCTCTCTGTCTATGTCTATTTCTAATTTCATATTTGGTATTATAGTTTTGTATATTCTTTCTCTTAATAATCAACTATCCTTATTATTATTATTATTTTCTTACTGTCAATTTATACAGATAATTAACTTTCGAATCCTATAGAAAAATTAGACCAAGTTAGATTTATCGGTATAAAAAACAATTTTAATAAATCCTAAGAAATACTATAAATCATTAAAAATAATTCTAGAAATGAATGGATATAATATATATAAATTCATTTCCCCCGAGCCCTTTTTTTTTTTTTCTTTCTATTACTCATCATCATCATACTTTTAATTTGCTTACTCTTGTACTTGTTCTTGTTCTTGTTCTTGTTTTTTTAAAATTTTCAATAATTCTAATCCTTTTGTTAATTGTTTTTCCGCTTCATTAAAATCTTCAAATTGTAAAGCTGATTGAGCAAATTTAGCATGTTTTTGTACTTGAGTAATAGTATCATCTCTATTCAATATTTGTTTAATATTTTCTTTAGTTAATGGTGATGGTTGTGGTGGTGGTAATGGTGGATGATGTTGATGTTGATGTTGATGATGTTGCTTTGTTATCGATGGTTTTCTTTTAATAATTGAAGGATCCATTTTGTTTTGTTTAGTTGTTGAAGTATCACTAGTATCAGTATTTGGTGAAAATACTTGAATAGTTGATGATTTATTGATATGTGATAAATCATCATCTGGTAAATATTTCGGTACTCCAGGTAATTTAACCCTATCTTTATCTTTATCTTTATATTCTTCTTCTTCTTCTTGGCCATGTTCATCAGGTGGGAAATGAGGTGCTCCAGGTAATTTCATTGAATTGTCATTTTCATTAATTTCTGATTCATTTAAAATAGATGGTACCAATGGCAATTGTGGATTATATTCATCATTATCTTCTTCTTCTTCATCATCATTTTCTTGTTCTTCTTGTTCTTCTTGTTCTTCTTGTTCTTCTTGTTCTTCTTGTTCATCTTCTTCTTCTTCTTGTTGTTCTTCTTTTGTAATAAATTCATTTCCATCAATCATTTCTTCTAATTCTTTTTCCAATTCTTCATCATTAATATTTAATTTATCTTTATTTTCAATTTTAAAATTAATTTTTTCTTTTTCTTTTTCTTTTTTTAATAATTTTGATAATTGATATTTTAAAATTTTAATTTTTTGTTTATTTAATTTATCAAATTCATTCCAATTATTAAATTTCCCTCCAATAATTTCATTCCAATTAATATCTTTCAGTGATTTAAAAATTGTTAATAAATTTAAAAAATTTAAAGTTGCGTTTATTTTATTTATTAATGTCAAAATTTGTTGTTCATTGTTGGTAGTTGTAGATGACAATGACAAATTCAGTAATGTTTCAAGACATGAATTAAATAATTTATAAGTAAATGATAATATTACATTAAATGATAATTGTTTATTATTCAAAATTTTATGAAAATCTTCATTATTTTCATCATTTTCATCATTTTTATCATTTTCATCATTTTTATCATTTTTATCATTTTTATCATTTTCATAATTTTTATCATTTTTATCATTTTTATCATTATCTTGGGTATTATTTTTTTTAATTGATTCAGTATCATTTAATAATTCAATAGTAAAATTTTCAATTTTTTTAGATATAATATGTAATTTATTAGTTAAAATATATTCTAATACATATATTTTACAATAATAACTAATAATTGGATTAATTTGAAATAATTCAATTGATCTTTTAATAAATGGAGTTACTGATTTATCAGTTTTTAATTCTTCTGGTATAGATGATATAGTAATAGTCATACCTCAATGTTTATATTTCTGTTTCTGTTTATATTTATATTTCTGTTTGATGTGATAAGATAAGATAGGATAGATGGTGTTGGTGTTGGTGTTGGCTTGTAATTAGTATGTTGTTATAAACTAATATGAAAAGGGAGGGGGGAGGGATAAAGGAAGTTATTTTTTTGGTTCTCTGTGTGTGTGTATGTTTTTTTTTTTTTTAAATCTGGATGATCCTTGTAGTTGTGCAATTTGCGAAAAAATCATCAACATCTTCCTTCCTTCCTTCCTTCCTTCTTTACCATACCCCGGAAAAGAAAATGTTAAACGTTAAACACAACAACAACAACAACAACAACAAGAGCAATAACAATCATGTAATTGAACGTTGTAAGAACACTTTAAAGAGCTGCAAAAAAAAATTTACAATACAATAGTTTTCACTTAATACTATATGTCTTTATATATTATAGAATTTTTTAATACTAATACTAATACTAATACTAATACTAATAGTATTAAATCCATTGATTTGAATTACTATTATTATTATTACCATATTTCAATTTATAAATATTGAAAACATTAGGGAATGGATCAGTTTTACTTAATACCACAGTTTTACTACTAGTTAATTTCCCTTTAATTAAATTAGAATCAATTAATGTAACGAAAACATTTTCTAAATATAATTCATCATTATAATGACCTTCAATTGGTATAATTAAATAATTCATTGTAGTAGGTTTATTAAGAATTATCCAAATTTTTTTAATTAAATTTCTTAATAAAAGTATTTCCATTTTATTCATTAATAATAATAATAAATTTTTATCTTTTAAATAATGATAATTTTTTGAATTACAATTAATTAATTGTTTAAATTCAAGATAATTTCCTGTTATAATAGTTTTAGATAAACATTGATACATTTTAATAAAGGGGAAATTATTATTATTATTATTATTATTATTATTATTACTATTATTACTATCATCATCAAATCCATTTTCTGATAAATAATTAAAATTTGGTATTTTACCAACGATTAAACTTATAGGTAATAATAATTCAAGGATTAATTTTTGATTTTTAAAATTTGTTGTATTAATTAAACACCATTGTAAATGATTAAAACTTTCAATTAATTGATATTTTATTAAATAATATCGAGATAAATAATATCGATATTTCAATTGTTGATTAAGATTAAATTGATTAAAATTTAAATTGATTATATTCCTCATATTATTAAAAATATTTTGACATAATAATGGTTTATCTAATTTGAAATAAATATAACATAAATTATTTCCTAAAATTAATAAAATGGATTTTTTATAATCATTTGAATCATTAATTCTAATAATATTATTATTAAATATTTTTAAAATAATTCCTGCCATATAATTTAAACGAAATTTACCACCTTTTTCTTTAAAATACATTATTAAATCTAATTTTTTCGCCCAAGGAATCATTAAATTTATAGTATTGGTAATAATATTTGATAATAACCAACCATAAGAATTATTATTGAAACCTATTGATAAATCATTTAAATAATTGATATATAAATCAAATGATTTTAATAATGACCAAGGATCCATTAAATGACATAATTTAATAAAATTAATTAAAATTGAATTGAAAATTGGCCAATCATCATCATATAATGTAGTAATGGTTGATGGTATAGATTTACAATTATAAATTATAAGAATATATTTGTTTTGTTGAGGATTTATAGATAATAATTTAGTTAATTGATCAATTTTTTGTTGATTATTTGATATATTATAAGTTTGATTGATTTCATTAATAAATTGAACCACACTCATAAGGTTTGAAAAATGATTATAGTTTGTTGAAAGAATTGTTTGTTTTTTTTTTTACCTTCTTCTTTCTTTGACAAGTTGTATGTGAGCGCTTGCGAGCGGTTATAGTCGTGTAGCTTGGTTAACATATATATTACTACTATAACGTGTTGTAATTGGGTTCTTGCCTGCCTCGTCCGCCCTCTATACCTGACCCAAATTACACCTGGGAAAAACTACTTATTTATATACTGTTGTTCTCGACATTGCGCACCACGTTCCCCGCTGGGTGTTACCCGCTATCTCCTCTGCTTTGGCTGGATACGTTGCATTTTCCATTGTCATAGGATATTTATCCTCGGCACTACCTAACGCAGTCTAGGTGTGTCTGTTCATTCTTCATTAGTTAATGGAATAGATTTTTTTTTTTTTTTGTTTAGTTGACTTTTCTTAAAAGAGAGAAAGAGAAAGAGAAAGAGAAAAATTAATTCTATCTACCTTTTGTTGTAAGTAAGTAAGTAAGTAAGTAAGTAAGTAAGTGAAAACATCCTTTTCTTTGGTTATTGATTAATTCAGGGTTACCTCTTCTTTAAAGTTCTTCATTTGTTCTTTGTTTCTTTTTTTTTTTTTTACAACTTTGTCCGTTTTATCTCCCTTGACATCACAATTGGTACAAGGCTTTATTAATGGACAATTATATTTAGTATGGGTCATCGATCTATTTGCTGAATATTCACAATATTTGCAGTTCGACATCACTCTTGAAGTACAACACAACACAACAATCAATCACTTCTTCACCCTTTGTTGTTGGTCTTTTTTTTTTGGAAACCTTGACCTGGAAAAAAATATGTCCACTATAAAATACCAGACAACTTCCAGATCTGGTTTGTTAAAGGTCATCTCTCCCCCCCCTTCCCCCCCCTTCCCCCCTTCCCGACGTTTAAGTGGGAAACTTTGGCCTTCAATGTTGTTAGTACTGACTTTTGCTTTTGCTTTTTCGTTTTATGGTTATTGTGCCATTCAAAAAGTTTGTCACCTTAAGGCCCCAAAACCTACTTGGCATAAAATTTGCCATACAAAATCCATGTTATCCTGAATCAAAAGCTTTACTTTCCGGAAATCAAGATTAATAAACCCTGTTTGTACTTTGCATCTGCAATTTTAGATGTTTGATATTGTTGTAACCTTCCTTTATATATTTATAGTAGTATACCTGTATATAAGGACTAAATGTATATTGAAGAAAGAAAAGAAAAAATATAAAAAATAAAAAGCTTAAAAAAAAAAAAAAAAAAAAGTTAACATAAAACTATAACTAACCCTTTCTCAGCCCACCAAATAATATATCGATTCACTTATGGCTTCTATAACTCCAAGAAGATCCGGTCCTATACCGGGAATACTATCAAAATCCCATTCTTTATCTTCAACAACAACAACAACAACAGGTACAATGGGAACAAGTACAACAACTGCACCCTCTTCATCTTCATCTTCATCTTCATCATCATCATCATCATCAGTTCCAATAATTTCTCGAAATAACAAATTTGTTATTCGTTTATTACCTCCATCATTAACTGAATCGGATTTTCTTAATCAATTAGCAACATATTATCCTTATCATGCTAGTAAAATTTGTCAATTTTATTATATTCAAGGTCATTATCCTAAAACAAATTTTGAAATTCCAATTTATTCTCGAGCTTATATTAATTTTTCTAATTATAATGATAGTTTAGAATTTTTAAATTTTTTAAAAGATAAATCATTTGAAGATGAATTTGATTCAATAATCCCCATGATTGAAAAATCATTGTTTCATAAAATGGTAAATACTACTACTACTACTACTAGTAGTAGTAGTGGTGATGTTAATTCATCACAAAAGATATTAAAAGAATCGAAAAAAAATTTAAAACGTGATGATTTAATGAATAATGAAATTTATAAAAAATTTTTAATGTTTATAAATAATGAAATTGATCAATTTGATTTAATAAAGATTAATAAGAGTATTAAAAGGAAACAATCTACCAAATCTGATGGTGGTTGTGGTGATGCTTCAAAATCATCTAAGGAGAAAAAGAAATTAAAGGTCAAGAAATCAATTAAAGAAAAAGCAATTGGTAAGGAAAAAGATAAGACTAAGACTAAGACTAAGCCTAAGACTAAGACTAAGCCTAAGGAAAAGGTAAAAGATAAAGGTAAAGAAAAGCCTCCAAAATTGACAAATGGTGACGATACATCGAAAGATAAATTGGTAAATAAGGATATAATAACGAAGGAAGATGTGAAACTGATTAAGAAACTGAATGAAAGTAAATTGACAGATGAAACTACAAAAGAAATAAAGAAATCTAGGAAGTTTAAGGAAACATTAGAAAACATGAAGAAACGAATAGAATCTAACAATGGTACAATTTCTGATGAGAAAATTGAAGTTGCAAAACCAAGATCAAATCCAAAATCAAATCCAAAATCAAAATCAAAAGCCAATAAACCTACATCTAAATCTAATGGCAATAATAGACCTGAATCAAAAGATGAACAACAACAACAACAACAACAACAACAACAACTGAACGATACACCTTCAAAGAAACAATCCAAAAATCCAAAGCCAAAATCAAAATCAAAACCAAAACCAAAACCAAAATCTCAACCCCAACCCCAACCCCAACCTAAAGACAATGAACAAGCAATTAAAGTTAAATCTCAACAACCAGATTTAAAGCCAATAAAATTATTAAAACGATCAGAATCAAAAGAATAAGACAGAGAAACCCCTGTATCATTATATAGCATAAAAAAAGAAAGGAAAGGAAATTCAAATATCTTCAATTTTGTTTATTTATTTAAAGAAACATAACTATCTCTCTATCTATCTATCTATCTATCGATCGATCTAGATTATAATTTTGCTACACTTTCTTTACCTCCTTTCCATGTAATTCCTCCTTTCCAATCACAAAGATCAAACACTAAAGATCTAACATCATTTAATTCTTCTTTAGTGTTACCATTATTCAAAGCTCCTTTCAAATGACCTTTTAATTGAGGATTTACATCTTGAGGAATTAAACAAGCAACAACACACATTGAAGTTTCTTTAGCATTAATAATATCAATAAAACTTAATAATGGAGAATAAATATGATGATAAGTAAAATACCATAAATCAGGATAAGCATTAAACATTTGATTTTTAATTCTTGTATTAATTTTATTTTGATAAATTGAATTCCAAAAATTAGATCCTCGAATTAAATCTGATTCAATTTGTTTAATATTAATTGATGATTGAGATATTGGTCCATCAATTGTATCTACTGATGATGATGATGATGATGATGATGATGATGATAATAATAAATTTTCTTTAAATTTAATTTTATTATCATCAAATTTTGTTCCATTTACATCTTCACTTAAAATTGAAGCTGAAGGTATATGACCAGGATTAACAATACAAGATCTTTCAGGAATATTTCCTGATTTTAAATTTGTTGGTGTAACAGTTTTTAATATCATTAAAGAATTAATTACTTTAGGTAATCCAATTAATGCAATACTTTTCAAAATAACTTCTCTAAATCTAGCAGTTAATTTATCTTGAAAATTGAAAATATCTTCATTTTTAGAAAATTTGAAATTTAATGGTAAATTTTGATAATAAGTATTAGGAATTAATATATCAGGTAAATTTATTCCTACAGCAGTTAAATCTTGATATTTTTTGGCAGAATCAATTGAATCTTTAGCTAATTGAATTAAATATTTATCAGTTAATAATGATGAAGTAGATGTTGTAGATGATGATGAAGAAGAAGTAGGATCTTGTAATAATTGTTGACGCAAGGCAAAATGATATAATTTGGGGATTTCATCAGGTTGATTTATCACTGTCAAACAAGCAGTGGCAATTAAATACCAAGTATTAGATAAACTTGGATATTTGTAAGCTAATCTAACCAATCTTTCTGCTGTTAATAATGTCATGGCTTTAAATATTAAAGTTCAATGAAATGTGTGGGTGTGGGTGTGTGTTTGAATTGTAGACCAATCAAAAAAAAAATATAAACGTTAGCTAAAAGACAAGTTTATTAAATTGGTTGACTTTTTTTTTGTTTTGAGGTTTTCTGTCTGTGTGTGTGTGTGTGTGGGGGAGGGAGGGGGGGCCTGCACATGCTACGATACATACTTAATATATAACTACTTCCTTCCTTCCTTCCTTCTTTCCTTCATTCCTTCCTTCCTTCATTCCTTTGATATTAATATCCCTGAGGGAAACTGAAAACTTTAATAAATATTCTTATTTCACTTAAATGTGATATCTACAATTGGAAAAGTTCATAAAAAAAAAAAAAGCTATAGCATATACTCCTGCAACTAAAGGAGTTTTATATTAGACTACCTTTGCTCTGTACAAGATTCAATGTCACTATATCCATTCATAAAACCGGCCTTCTACATTTGGTACATTTCTGGAAAAACATAAAAAAAAAAGTTAGCTTTCGATCTATTTACTTTAGAAACAACTATTATCAAGAATTTTATAACCCTTTATTTATTATGTGTTTATTCAATCTATTTACACGGAAAATATTTCATTAATTTAAATTTTATGTCTATAACCTTTAGGAACTTGTAATGGAGACCAAATACCTCTAACAGAATCATTAATTGATTTGACTTTATGATTAAATTTAAATAATTCATTACCTGATCGTTGACTATATTCATTAAGAGTTTTAATAATTTCATTTTGTTTAATATTCTTTATTTCCACTTCTTTAATAACATTATTATTATAATGGAAAATTAATTTAGGATGACCACGTAATTGTTTAATTTCAAAAAAAATGTTTGGTTTCGATTTAGCATAATTATTTAATCCTCCATTAGTTAATAATTCACGAAGATGAGTTGATGATCCTCCCCAATTACAATATTGAACTGTTATTCTATGACATGGATTCACAAATGATCCTATCCCATTTCTTCCTATGGATACTTTAGGTATAGCTTTAATTGGCATTTTTGATTTTGATTTTTTTTAAGGGAGTGAAGGGGGTCTTTAGTTGGATATGGTCTTAATTAATAACAACACCTAAAAGAGATTGAAAAAGAATATAAAAATTTTTTTTTCTTCTTGAAATTCCTTGACTAGACTGGTCGTGTGAATGTGGACAAAAAAAGAAAAATATCAACAACAACAACAACAACAACAACAACAACAACAACAACACTATAACTTGGAGTATATTAAAATACCAATCAGAAGATATTAAATAAAAGTACTTTGATTTTTTTTTTGTTTTTGTATTAAATAAATGAATTACCCTTCCCTAAATTAAAAGTGATACTAAAAACTAATAGAATATATAAATATATAAATATATAATTAACAATACGAGAAACATCGAACTGAAATATTGTCTAATCTTCTTTTTTTATTATTTTTTCCATTTGTTTATTTAAGTTTATTACCTTCAGCTTCAACTGCAGCTTCAACTTGTTGCTGTATTTCCTCTTCGGTACTATCTTTTGAAACTTTATATATTTTATTTCTCCAGAATCCATCTTCACCAAGAACTTCTTTTTCAACCAATTTATAACCGCCAAAACGTGGCAATATTTGAGTCCAGATCACCCAATATATACCACCAAGTCCGAAAACACCCCAAGTGACAACAGCATGTAACCAGTACGGAAGATGTTCATAAACAGATTGACCTTCTGATGGAGGAATATATGGAGCAGCCACAAGATATAATGAAGATAAAAAGAAAAATATAGCCACTGGTAAAGTTGCTTTAATTTTTGGGTTCCATTCATATTTGCCTTGGTATTTTCTGATATAAATCCATACCAATCCACCACCTAATAAAGTATTAATCACATTCAAAGGATAAGATACCAAGTTAAGAATAAAGTTATATGAATCACCTGGTGGAACAGCACAAATGAAAATGACTCCAATTAACCAATGTTCAAGTAATCCTGTGAATGGAGTATTAAAAGGTTTACTACTTCCAAAGAAACGAGAAAATGGAATAACTCCAGAACGACCAAGTTGAGTAATAATTCTACCTTGAGCGAAAATAACTGACATAACATTACCCCAAGCTGATAAGGCAACAAAAACTGCAGCAGCTTTACTAGCTCTAGTACCAAAAGCATAATAAAAAAAGTCTGCCACCAAAATTCTTTTACTAGCAGCAATAACATCAACTGGGACAACAGCATAATAAGCAATATTAACCAACATATAAGCAATGGCAATACCTAAAAGTGCAAGTGGTGCTGATACTTTAAGTACTTTCATGGGGTTTTTCACTTCACCTAAAGCATACAGTGCATTACTATATCCAACAAAACTCCAAATGACATTATATAATGCAACACAAATACCATAACCAGTTGGTGTTTGACCTTCAAAAGCATTATGGAAATTATGAGTTGGTTGGAAATGACCAGTTTTAATACCATTACCAAGACCAACCCAACCAGTAACAATAATAAATAAAATAATGACAATTTTGAATGAACCCAAAGTATTTGCCATAAATAACCCTGCTTTGGCATTGATAGCATTAATTAAAAAGGCAAAAGTAACAACCGCTAAGGCAATACCTCTTGAATTCCATTGAGTAACTTCTTTCCCAGCAGCAGTTAAAATATATTCTCCTGTAACCACACTATTACCAGCAGTCCAAGGCATAGTAAGAGCATACACTGCATATGATGAAATAACCAAAAATTTCGGACTTTTATAAATATGTTGAAGATAAATAACTTCCGAACCATTTCTAGTTAAAACAGATCCAAATTCCATATAAACTAATAATCCAGCAAAAGCAATTAAAGTACCAGCAACCCATAAAATCAATGATGTTCCAACACTACCTGATAAAGTATAAATTGTCGATCCAGTAGCGAAAATACCAGCACCAATACATCGATTAATAATAAGAAAAGTGGCGGAAATTATACCAATTTGTTTAACATTTTGATCCAATTGAACCCCAGCTTCTATTTCATGATCAGTAGAATATTCACTCAAATTATCAGTGTTAGTATCTGATTTCTTCTCCGGACTTGCCTGAGGTTTATATAAATCAGTTAAACCCATTTGAAAATATTGTGTTTGTATATATGGTATAGTAATGGTATAGTAATGGTGGGGGGTATAATTGATTAAAAAAAATGATAAGACTTCTCAAGAGGGAAAAAGGGGAGGAGGAGGAGAAGGAGGGACAAACCAGAAAGATCTAAAATATTAAGAGATTGGGAACTTTATGTTACTTTTATAAGTATTCTCTTTTTTTTTTTTTTTTTTGTCTAACAACAATAATGACTTAGCTGCTAAGATGCTACCCATAATTAAAAAAAAAAAAAATAAGGCAAACAAGAAGAAGAAAAAAAAATTTCTTTTTTTTTTTTTTTGTCTCTCTCTTTGCCATTTAAAGATTTAAATTGTCATTATTGTGGCGTACTGATGATGATGATGAATATAAAAATGAATCACCTATATATTCTTATCCTACGGCGAATATAATATATGTATATATATATATATATATTAATTGAAGAATTATTATCCGTTTTAGATACAACCACTTGAATTGCTAAACAGGCTCAGATTTACCATCTGTCCCAAATCAAAGGGAAAAAGTGTAGTTTGTGAGTTAAATTGGTTTTTTGATAAAATGCCGTTTCTCTTTCTTCTTTCTTACTCCTTATTCTTATCCGTATAATATGAATATCACATTAATAATTATCAATTTCCAATTGTTTTCTCAATTTTTCATTATACAATTAATAGTCAAATCAATTTAATCAAGGCGTTGTTGAAGTACCCTAACCAAAAAAAAACAAAAAAAACAAAAAAAACAAAAACTGTGGTCTGGAACGTATAATAAATGTGCAACCACAATAAATAATTTACATGAATGGCACCAATTCTTCTTTTTTTTTCTTGGTAGGTAATTAATTAATTATAAACTGAGACATTTGAAGCAAGATAAAAGATACAAGATAAAAGACCAAGATTTTCCTTTTTCCTTTTTCTTTTTCTTAACAAACACACTATAGATGAACTAACAAAGTAAAGGCATGGTATCGCCAAACTTGTGGTAATTCTTTCTCTTAATCGTATAATAAACATTCATAATAATAATAAAAATGATGTTTTGCATTTTATTCACAAGAAAAAAAAAAAAAAAAAAAGAAATAAATTTGGTCGGTCGTGTGCTTAGTGATGGATGGATGGATATTACATAGTTATTATTATTGGATACTTGGTTCCATTTGAGTCACGTGGATTGTTGTAATTTATGGCATTTTCGCAACCTTTTATTTTTTGTGACACAAGAAGAAAAATGAATAAATGGAAACCAAACCAAACCAAATCATGAAGAGAAATTTTTTTATTTAAAATCTAGGAGGGGCAAGTGGGATTGCGTTACAGTATATAACCAATGATTGAAACGTTGCAAAATCTAATTCTTTTTTTTTTTTTTTTTTTTTTTTTTTGAGAATTTCATTCAAATACACCTAAACTTTAACTATAATACTAATCAAAGTACATCAATCTATTTACAACAAATTTTCAATTTCCTTTTTGGCAATATTCAAATTATCTTCATCACCAACTAAATAAATAAAATTAGCAGCGTTTTTATCAGTAGTAGCTCTAGGAACAGTAATAAATGTGTTTGATTTCTTTCTAATTTGATTAACTTTAGAACCTTGTGGTCCAATTACTTTGGAGAAAACTGATGGTTGTGAAGCATAAAACCATCCAATTGATTTAGAATTCTTGGCTAAATCTAATCTTTCATTAATAAATTTAGCTGCCTTGGCTGTGGCTTCTTCTGAACCTTTTAATCTCCAAGGAATTATTTCTTCTGAGGTGGCAGTGGTAGCAGAATCATTTGCGTCAACAATGGTAAATTTAAATAATTCTCCATCTTTTTGAGGATAGGCTGATTCTGGTGGGGTTGGGATTGATGCAGTAGATAATTTATTGGCTAATCTTGTGAAATTTCCATGAACAATTTCAACATTAAAATCATTCTTTAATTTTTTGAAAATGGCACCTCTTTCACTAACCAAAGCATGATAAATTACTGGAACATCAATAGATTCATTCCAATCATCTTTTGTTAATTCTTCAATCTTGATTTTGGCATTTTCGATTTTTTCTGGTAATCCAATGATTTTAATTACAGTGGATTCATCATTTGGTCTAGGAATTTCGATAGTAACACCAAATTCAGATTGTAATGAATGACGAATAGTACCATTTGGACCAATAATTAATCTATGTTTCTCTTTAGGTAAATCAATTTCTTGAGTAATAGAAGCTCTTTTTTCTTCAATAATTTTTTCAATTGCATCAATGATTTTATCAACAATTTTTTTATCACCTTGAGATGTAACTTCATCACTACCAGAACCTTCATTGGGGATGTTTAATAATTTATATTGTCTATTTCTTGGCACTTCATCACCACCAGCTTTAGAAATGATTTCTTTCATAATAGAACCACCAGGACCAATTAAATCACGATGATAAATTGGTTCAACTTTAATAGAACGAGAAACAAAATTTTCTACTTCATCAATAATTTCTTGAATTTTACTAATAGCTTCTTTTAAAGCTGATTTGGAACCAGTTAATTCAACTTCAGAATATCCTTTACTTTCTTCACTTTCACGGTTAAAAGTATATTCAATACCAGTACCATCAGCAATATCATTAATGGTTTCACCAGATTTACCTATAACTCTAGCAATTGCCTTTAATGGAATTTGAATAATTTGTTTAAACCCATTTTCTTTTTCAAAAGCATATAATTCTTTCAATTCTTCTTCTGCTTTAGCAACACCTTTAGATGGACCTTTAATAGTAACTTCATCTTTAGAATTTGGTGCATCAGCAAAATTGATCGAATTCTCTGATGGGAATCTAATTTTGACATTATATTTATCTTGTAAACGATTGATGTACACAGCACGGGGTCCAATCATTCTTCTATGATATTGACTTTCAATTCTTAATCTGACTAAAGTTTCATCAGCCCATTTTTTGGCCAATGTTGCAACTTTAGTCTTGGTCTCTTCAACATTTCTTTTAACCCCAATGATTGTCACTTCAGTTTTGGTTGATGATTTATCTTTTGATTCATCTTTTTCAAGGGGGACATCAATTCTAGTACCAAATTCATTTCTAATTTGATTTAAATTGGCACCATTTTTACCAATCAATCTTGAAAGAACTTGTGATGGTACTTGAATAGTGGTAGTGTATTCATTACCAAACTCTTTAGCATCGGTTAAAACATTTTCAATTTCTTTCTTGATAGTAGCCACAGAAGATTTGATACCATGAATGTACAATTCATCTGATGTTGGATGGTGTAATTCAATCTTGACAGTGTTTGGTTCAACAGAAGCCAAAATAGATTTCAAAGTTGTTCCTCTTGGACCAGAAATTTGATCTTGTTCCTTTGATGTGATCGATAAAGTGACATTAGTCAAGTTTGTTGCTAATTCTCTTAATTTATTTAAAGCTTCATCAACTTTCTTAAATGCAGAATCGGGATCACTAACATCATCAAAATCTTCAGCATCTTCATTAGATTGTTGAAAATTAAATAAAGTGATGATTTTACCCAATATAACATATTCAACACTTTGTTGTTTAGAAATATCTTTAATGGTTTCATCAACTTTATTCAATAAAAATTCATCAATATCTTCAATATTTTTAGTCAAATCAGGAGTAATTTTATTAACTTGATTAACAATTGCCTTCTTGGCAATTTTAATGTGTTCATCATCATTTTTGGAAACAATTTCAATAGGAATTGTAGCACTAGTTACAAGATCTTTATTGGATGGAACATGAATGGTCACATCATTGGTCTTGGCAATTTCATCAAAAACACCAGTCTTGGTTAAAACAGAAGCAACAGCTTTAACATGTTTCAAATTTCCTTTATGAGCTTTAGACATATCCAAAATTTCAACTTTATATTGAGATGTGGTTTTTTTGGCAGAAGCTTGAGCACCAGGAATTTTTTTCTTATCACCAATGAATTTAACTTTACCTTCACCATCTTTTGGTAATTGAATTAAAACATTATGTTCATTGAAAACTTGTTCAATTGGTAAAAATTGTTGTTTAATTTTAGGAATTGGTACTTCTTCAATAACAACTTTATTAGATAATTTTTCTAAAGCAGCTTTAACTTCTGGTTTAGCTTCTAAAACCAATTCACGTTCACCAACAATAACAATTGTATGTCTATTAGATTTGTAATCGGGAATTGCAAATTCTAAAGTTGGAAACTTGTCAACAATTGATTTTAATTCTTTGATAGCAAATGGTTTGATAGTTTCATTGACAGGAACTTTAGCTGACAAATTCTTTGTTTCCTCTTTAACAATGGCCAAGATGGCATTTTTAGCACGTTTAGAACCTTCAACATCACCATCAATAGTAACTTGGACAGTTTTAGAGAAAATATCTTCTTCTTCTTCTTCTTTTTCTTCTTCTTTTTCTTCTTTTTCCTCTTCTTGAGTTTCATCATCACCAGTGTCTTCACCTTCAATTTGGTCACCAATTTCAATTTTAACTTCATTGGCTTGGATAATTGGTTTCAAAGTTTTACCACCTTGTCCAATAACTCTAGATCTCAATTTAGCAGGGATATTAAAAGAGATCTTGACTGGTTTAGTCAATTTTTTAATGACCAAACGTTTTGCCAATTTAACTTCATCAGGTCTACCAGTAATTAAAAAAGTTCTCTTTTTGGTGTGTTGAGAAGTAGTACATTCAATGTTAGTTTTAGTTTCTTGTTTGACAAAAGTTAAAATCTTGATAAATTCTGGACGAGCAACATTCAATTGATCTTCAACATCCAAAGAAAAAGCTTCTTGAATAGTAGAAACTTTAGATTTGATTCCATTAGTTGTTTTTGGAGTGGCATGTTGAACAGGGGTTGGAACAGGACTTGCAGTAGAAGAACGAACTGGAGTTTTCATCAGGGGACCCCAAGTTGAAGCACTTCCAGTATTAGAAATAACTGGTGAAGCAGATTTCTTACCACCTAAAGTAGGAAAAGCCGTTTCATCAGTAATTGATGGTTTGGCATTGGTTGAAGAAGTAGTTTCAGTGGAAGTAACCAATTCTTCTTCTTCTTCTTGTTCTTGTTCTTGTTCATAACCGTCTTGAGTTGTATCGGCACGATTGAGACGAGCAGCAATGATTTCAGCAGGAGTAGGCATAATGATTTAATTGAAATGAAAAAAAAAAAAAAAAAGAACTTAACGACTAAAGATTAATAGACAAATGGACAATGCTTTTCTAAAGAAAAACAGCAGGTGGGGGAGGGGGGGGGGGGGGGGGGGAGGGAAATAATTGAAAAGAGTGATTTGGTAGATATTTGTGTAGACAAACAAGCAAAAAACCGAAATATATATATATATTTTTCAGATCAACGTATACAAAAAGAAAGAAAGAGAAAGAAAGAAAATAGAATTAAAGCTCAATTCAACTGATGTTGGGAACAACGAAGGAAAAAAAAAAAAAAAAAAAAAAAAAATTTTTTTTCTTCACCGTTTCCTATTTAATAATAATAAATATTAAGTAACACGTACATGTTTTACAAATAAAGAGGCGAGAATTATCAATTTAGGGGACAACAACAACAACACACACACACACACAAAAGAAATTTTTTAGGGCGGGAACTTGAATCTTCTGTAACAAAAACTATCAATGGTAAGTTTTCAATTACTACAATACAAATCAAAGCTTTTAATGATATCATTAACCAAAAAGAAAAAAAAAAAAAAAAAAAAAATGGTCGTGTTTATTAATTCGTAAAAGATATTAAGGTATTCTATCAATCTATATATTATAAGAATCAAATTTGTGTCCCTAAACCAACTAACCCTTTTTGATGAATTACAAAAGTTTGGGTTGTAATCATTGATGAATCGTCATGAGATTTTCTATCATATGATTGTACCAAGTTCCCTAATGCAGCATAACTAATGAAAACATCATCTTTGTCTTCAAAAGATCTTTTATCTTTCACAAAATGACCAACATTACTGATGGTAATTAATTTCCCATTCCATTTATCAAAAGAATTCAAATCTGGTATGCAATTAGAAATGTATTGCTTTTCAGCAGTGGTGAAGGTATACTCTTGGGAATAAAACTTGTAATTATTAATAGTGACATGGTCAATTGGCTCTATTGATGTAGTTGTTGATACTATAGATCCTCTTCTCTCATTATCAAATACCGACGAATTCTCACTACTGGTATCGGAATGACTATTATTATCTTGACCTTTAATAGTTAAATAGTTGGAGTGAAACATCGACAAATCTTCGTCAACACCATCAACTGGAGAATTGTCCCTGTCCCTGTCCCTGTCCCTGTCCCTATTTCTTCCATAGTTTGCAGCAGCAGCAGTGGCAGCCAATAATGCATTGTTTCGACTTGTGTTTCTTGAAGGTATAGATTTGAGTCGTGATACATGTCTTGCTTCAACAGGTACACTCAAATCTCTTCCAATGGTGAAATTTCTAAACCAACTAATCATACCAAAGAATGACCAAAATTGAAGTAAGATTTGTTTATATTCAATTCGAAGACGCAATGTATTTTTATATTTGACAAGTGATGAATTATTGGTGTTACCATTATGTTCTTCTTTATAAATTGCTGAAATTATTTGGTTCAAAGAAGGTGCTTCCCCAACCTGTAAATTTGCTAAAGAATAACAATGCATTAAATTACCTCGATATTTTTTAGCAAATTGATTATATTCTTTTGTCAAAGATGTTGGTTCAAAAAAAAATTTATTGTCTTTTAATAAATCGTCGTAATAAGATTTTATTGATTGTAATGTTTTACTAGACTTTTGATTTTTAAATTTATTCTTTAATTTGCCCAATTTGGAATCATTTAAAGATAACTTGGAACTATCATTACCACCATAGGCATCACCAGAAAACAAATCACTGATATCGTCGGTATCATTCGATGATAATTCACTATAATCAAAACCTTTACTCTTTTTATAATGAGAATTGATATCTTTAGTTAATTGATCTAAACAATTTAATTCAAAATATAAACATATTAGTAAATCCTGTAATTTCTTATCAACGTTCAAATTGTATATTTTCAATTGAGTAGAATTCAACTCGAGTAATACTGGTTTCCAGGAACGGTTGCCATTATTGTATTGATATGGGGTTATGAATTCTGTTTTAATTAATGATAATCCATAGTAGTTTAATGATGAAGTATATTTGGGTAAATCTTCAAGGGATTGAGTATATTCTGGGGGTGGAGGTGGAGGAAGGAGATCGGAGTTCATGACTATAGTAAACAAAGATAAGTTAGTATCATATAAACAGAAACCAGTAAAGAATGAGGAATATTGCTGAACAGTAATAGCAACAATAACAACAAAAATCAAATAGTGGAAATCATGGGGGGGGGGGGGGGGTAGTATATATATATATATATATATAAATGTATGTGTATGATTAGGTGGAGTAAACTAAGGAAAAAAGAAAAAAAAAAAAACCCCACCGTAACGCAAATCGCAACTAAATTAGAAATGATAATAATAGAATAGAAAACAGATATTATAAACAAATACTTTAAAAATCTGCGGAGAAATCCCCCCAATATAAATTCATGATGTCTTAAACTTAAACGCCAAATGATGTGAGGTTGTGGTTGTTGTTGTGTGGGGTGAAGAAATAAAAAGAAAAGAAAAAAAGTCGTTGGTTGTTGAATGGGGTGAGTGGGTGGGTGAGTGAGTGAGTGAGTGAATACTTGACATTATTTCTGAATCGGGGTATCTGGGGAAGGAGGGAGGAGGGAGGATAAATTAAATTCCCACGACATTTTTAGTCACTATTTTTTTTTTCTTGGTGTTGTTCTCGTTTTTTTTTTTTTTCTCCATTTTTTTAGTAAATCTCATCGCTAATACGAAAATTCAGGATTTATCGGCATATAATATATTTCTGATAAACATTTATGGAAACCACCGATAAATTGGTGTTTAAAAGTTTATATTCTGAAAACAATGCGCCTTTAATGGGGTGACAAGTGAAAATAATAAGGCAGTGACACTGAATTATATTCGGATCGAAATAAGATGTAAGATATCGGGGTTAAACGATTTGTGAATCTTGGCACCGCAACCCATACAAGAAATAATAGATATAGGTAGTAGTAGTATACGGAGAAGGTGATTATTATTCGTTGCTATCTTATAATAGTTGTTGCCAAAGCAAGCATAATTCAAAATCTGCTCACATTTGTTAGAGCAAACAAAGTCCATTTTTCTCTTTGTTGTTGTTGTTGTTGTTGCAATATTCCATGTTGAGGTTGAATCTAGAAAGAATTAACTAATTAACATACCTTTTCGGTGTTCTTGTCGGTGATATACACTAAGTATAGTTAAGTAGTAACTGAGAAAATTATTATCCTAAATAATAGAAGCAAAAAAGAAGCAATAGGAAAAAACCGAAATTCAAAGTCGGGAGAATTCGAAGATGATTTATAAGTTCTTCAAGTGTTTGATTCCGTCTACTAAAGTTTAAGGTGGGGAGATTATCATTGTTACCGATGCTGACAAATCTTCTAATAAATCAAAGCCTGGAAATGTGTACAAATTTTTTAAATTTTTAGGAGGATCTACACATCTTGTTATATTTTTTATTATGGGTCACGTCTATCGCGTGAATCGTAAACTTCGAGAGAGAGAGAGAGAGAGAAAGAGCGAAAACAAAAAAATAAAATACTTGTTTTGTGTTCCAAAAGAGTTAACAGGTGCGGTATTTTTTTTTTTTTTTTTTTTTTTTTTTTGCAATTTTTTCCATTCCTCTTCCATATGCGACACAACAACAACAACAACAACCACTATTGCCACCACAGCTGCGGCTAATTATTCTTTTTGGTGGTCTTCTTTATTGAAATTGAAAATGTTGTATAATCTAAGGAGTAAGAACCATTAAGTAAGTGGAGTAAAATAATAATGCAAATCTTGGTCCCACATGTTTATCGTTGAAAACTTTAATTGCTAATTCTTTGCATCACCTGAAAGTTCTCTTCCTTTTTTTTTTGTTGATGTCATTGCTTACCAAATAACCAATGCAAACTGAAATTGCACTTAGTTTTGTGTGTGTTTTTTCTGCCTTGCTTGAACTCCTCTATTACAGTTCTGTTTGAAAACACACAAACTAGTCTGAGGCTTAACTTCTGGTGATTGGTTTCATATATAGAAACAATCATGGATAACTTTATTTAGAAACATGCTGCTGCTGTTGCTGTTGCTGCTGATGCTGATGCTGATGCTGCAAGTCACAAGCTCAACCCCGACATTCCGATCCTTAAAGAAACAAGACGAAAGAAAAAAAAAAAAAAAAAAGATCACCCAATTTAAATTGTTTTTCGAATATTCATATTCCAACCTTATTTGTGTAATAATCAAGTGAAGTAACAAAATCTATTACAAATGCAATAGATGTGATTGGTTGAAATTGTTTTTTATCTTTTCCATTTCGAGAAGATTAAACTAGGCCACTTTATTATTATTATTATTATTGTGGTTTATTTTCTGTGGTCATTAAAATTCGAAAAAAAAAAAGGTAAATGAATGTATTTTTCCGAATCTTTGGTGGTGTTGGGTCAAAGGGTTTGTTCGTTCCGATATTTGCGAGCTTTATTTAACCGAAGGAAAAAAAGAAGAAAAAAAAAAAAAAAAAAAAAAATTTGTCACCGGAAATGTCGGCGAGAGGTCGGTTAGTTAATCCGGAAGTTTGAAAATGGTGGGTGATACTCTGAAACAAATAAACTCCGTCTAGTGTTTATTTGAAATGCAATTGCTTTTTTTTTTTTTTAACATTTTATAAAACGATTTACTGTTCTTGATGAGAAGGGGTTTTAATAACAAACTTCTTAATAGCAACAATTGAAATTGAATTCTGATATCATCACACATATCAAATACTTTGCTTTTTCTCTGATTGTTTTGTTTTTTTCTATAAATAACTATAATTCCAATATTCCTCCAACGTGCTTAGTTGGGATTTTCCAAAAAAAAAAAAGGCTTTTTCCAAAAAGTTAAAAACTTATTCATTGTTAAATTATATCAAAAAAAAAAAAAAGAAAAGAAAAACTGGCGAATTGCAGTTTTTAGTGTGGTTTATATACAAATAGCAATTGGATTATTTACCATAGGTTAGAGTCATAGAATTGCAACAACAATAACAACACTAGAGAGAGGAAATCACCTTTAAAGTTATTTTTGTTATATGATTTTTGTTATAATAATCACATATAATCAATCAATTGCTTAAATAATTGATAACTGTATTGCAAATGTGATGTCATTTCTTGTTATTTAATCTATAAATGTCTCTCTCTTTTTTTTTTTTTTTTTGGTTATCAGTTTACTAGCCCAAACTTTAGGGGGTTTTTTTTTGGTTATCATACTGATTTGAAGCCAGCGATGGCCACAGCCTTATTGTTCGTCTAGATGACAAATGAACCCGGTAAATATCACTCATGGTTTTGAGAAAATATTTATTGTTGCACTAGTGAATGTTGTGTATTTCAGATGAATTCTATAAACCAACTAATGATGATTAATCGTCAATCTTCATAGTAAAAAAAAATATGTCAATATGTATACTAAAACTTAAGTCATTAAACGTTATCAATAACTGTGAATTGTGGAGTAACATGACAATTGTAGCTAAAATCACTCACTCACACAATAAAAAATAAAAAAAAAAATAACAGCCGTTGACAGTTGACATATTTTCTGAACCACATGTCAAAAATTATATCACATTGTACATTTTTTATTGTTCATCCATTATTTGTTTTTTTTTTTTTATTTTTGTTTTCAAAATCAATTACATCATCGACATCATCGACATCGTGGGAATTAATAAACTTATTCTATAAACCACCACCACAAATCAAATCAAATCAAAGCAAGCGAGGGGGGCGGGGTTGTTTAAAGAGGCTTAAAGAGAAGAGAAACGCAAATTCAAAATTAACTTTTGCTTATTTAATCTATTTCCAGTGGAATTTGGGTCCTGGATTTTAGGAATCAATAAAAACAATATAAAAAAAAAAAATGTATACTCTTAGAAGTATTGATAACTATTTCTTCCTTCTGTATAAACCAACTTAATCCCTCTTTCCCCAAAAAAATGCTAGTAAATATTTTTTAAAAGAAATTATAAGCAAAGCAAAAAAATAAAAAAAATATCTCCCGAGGGTGAGTCGAACACCCGATCCTTAGATATCAATATCTAGAATTTATCAAGTTACAGTCTAATGCTTTACCAACTAAGCTATCGAGAGTGATTTTGATGTGCTACCATGTGTCTGGTTTGTGAAATGGAAATAATTTTTTTTTTTTTTTTTTTTTTTTTTTAATTATAACACCGTTTGGTTAATAAATTGTGTATAAGTTATTATTGTTTAGTGAATTAAAGGCAATCAAATTCATACATATATGAATTAATTTTCTTTAAAAAGCTGTTGTTTGTTTACGACTCAAATTGCAATGCAGAAAACTAAGATAAATGAATATTCTAAGTTTTAAAAATTAGAGGGAAGCATGGTTGTGGATTAAAAAAAAAAAAAAAAAAAAAAAAAAAAAAAAGAGACAAACCACAGGTCATGTTTTCAAATAGACTACTTTATAAATAAGCTCTTCGTGGTATACTTTAGTCTCACATGGTAGCAAGCTATTTATTTTGGGAATGCAAAAAAAAAAATTAAAAAAAAAAAATTAAAGAAAAAGAAAATCTCCCGGGAGTGAGTCGAACACCCGATCCTTAGATCGCATTCTAATTGTTTGATTGCAAACAATAAAACTCAGTTACAGTCTAATGCTTTACCAACTAAGCTACCGAGAGTTTCTTATGGAAACCCACCTCTTAATTTTAAATATACTACTTCAAAACTATACTACAATAATATCATCAAATCATTTGATATAAGTAATTTCCAAGGGCTTATTGAATATTGAAACCCATAATTGGATAGTATCGGCTTTAAGAGATAGTTTTTTTTTTTTGTTTTGCTGTTGTGACTGTTCTTGTGTTGGATTTATGTGGAGATTGGGGAATGAGTTATTTTGAAGTTCTTAACTTTATATGACTCTATAAAAATGAAAAATAACTCGTTAGTACTAATATATAGCATTGTTAGACAGAACTTTTTATTTGATATTCCAGTTATACGATGATTTATATAGCTATGTTAATAAAATACTTGTTTGATTTATTTTTTGTGTTTTCATTAAAAATTTGTCATAAATTTGATGGAAAAAAAAAAAAAAAATGTTCATCACTAGTTATAATTCACAGGTTCAAATACCTGTCTTGTAAATCAAATTTTAATATATTTAATCTTAATCTACAAAGATCAGAATATTTTCAATATGTATAGTAAATCCAAAAATCAATTTTTTTTTTTTTTTGCAATCACTAACCCTACTACCAACAAACTTCTGGTGTGAATATATATACACACATTGACTTATCTTTTATGAGTATTTATGAACTGACTAATGTTTTCAATCAATTCAGCTTTCCTATTAGCTGATTTAACTTCAGGATATTTTCTTTTAAATTCTTTCAATTGATCCATTGAAAATCGATCCAATTGATTATTTTCCCATGCATGTAATATTTCTTGATCAGAAATTGGACCTGATTTAAATTTTTTTTCTTTCTTTTTATCAGTTTGATTATCAATTTCCATTTGTTTCCGTTTCAAAACTTCAACACCAATAGTAGAATCAATTTCATCCATACGAGAATTAATCTTTTGTAATAATTCAATAGCAGTATCATCATTATTTATTGAATTTTTCAATTGTACCAATTTTTGCATTGTTATATCATTTTCTATTAATGGTTTTTGAGAAAGTTTAAATTCCATTTGTAAAATTTCATGTTTGATAACTTTATAAAAATAATTTAATGATGCATTAGGGAATTCTCGAGGATCATAATGCAGAAGTTCAAATTTAGGCAATAATTGTTTAAAACTTTCAATTAAACTGTCATCATTATGGATGGCTTCTCGTTGAGTATTTGTGATATATTCTCTAGGTAATGCCCGAACATCTTCAAGCCAAGGTAACTTAATTAGTAGGAAACCTTGTGGGAATTCATCTTGATTTTTATCAACATTATCATTATCATTATCATCATCATCATCATCACTGTCATCGAGTTTTTTCAGAAATGGTATTTTGGATGAGTTTGTTGTTTGAGTAGGATATAAAGCATACAAATAGGGTCGAGAATTACTTCTTGTACAACCGAAAACAATGGCATATTGATTTAATTTCACACATGATCGATATAATGAAGCAAATGTTTTGAAAGAATTAGTAAATCCACCGGTAACTGCTGAAGATGTCATTCCATTATCAATATCAGGTGTAACAAAAATCGGTGCACCACAGGAATATACAGGGTTAAAATGTGAAATATCTCTAAACCCAATTAATTTCAAGTATGGAGCTTTAGAAAACAACACTGGCTTTGTTTCTCCACCTGTCATTCCTACTTTTTCATCATCATCATCATCATCTGATATATCTGTTTCCAAACTATCATTTCCATCTTCACCATCATGATGATCATCACTATCTTTTAATCTATGATCAAAAGAATAATTGGTGAGGAATTCTAATTGTTGTTTATTTAATATAACAATATCTTGTCCACCACCAATCTCATATCCCTTTTTTATTCCCGCCTCTTCTTTCCGATCTTGATATGATTTGTTGGAATCTTTTGCAATTTCAATTATTTTTCCATTTTGCATCAATTTAGTACTTACAAATACTTTTTTAAGGGTTTCTGATCTTGTATAAAGTAATAATTCATTACGATTAATTTTTTCATGAGAATATAACATGTATCCTTTAATAGTACAACCAAATCCACCACCAACTTTACCATTATCACTTAAAATTAAATCACAAGTAAATTGTATTCGTCTAACTTCTTTGATTCTAAATATAGTTTTCCTAATTTGATCACCAACGACAGATTTCTTGAAAACAACACTATCTTTAGAAAATCCACCACTTGGTTTAATAAGATTTTCATCGTCATCATTATTTTGATCATCATCATTATCATAAACAGTGCGGGTTAAATTTTCCAGATTCTCTTGACTTTTTTTCAAATAATTTGTATTCATAAAAATATCTTTATATAATTCAAAATCAAATGGTTTTTGTCCATTGGTAGATAAAAATAATGGTTCAATGAAAAACCCATAATAATAAAAATCATCAATTGTTCTCCATAATGCTTCACGTTCAGATTCTTCATGATATGGTTTATCATTAGTAGTAATCCAAACCATTCTTCGTTTATTAAACTCTTTTTTATTAATAAATTCATCAATCATTTTATTTAAAACTACTGTCAATTGAGTTTCTTGTATTGAACCTGATGATTGTGATTGTGATTGTGTCTGTGGTTGTGTTTCAGATTGTGATTGTTTTTTACCTAATTTCATATCAATTTTCTTTAATGGTTGATATTTAAAAATTTCATCAATTGATTTAATATTATTTATATCATCTTGAATTAAATCATTTAATTTTTTCATATTTGCTAAATTTAATACATTCAAATGAAATAATCGTTCAAATCCAATACAATTAATATTTTTCATTGATGATAATTTATTTGATTTATCACAATTATAAAAATATATTCCAATCCCAGTACTTCTAGAAGTAATAATTAATTCTTGCATTAAATCATTTATACTTGATAATATTTCAAATAATTGACTATGAGAATTTAAATTAAGTTGAGGAGTTAATAATTCTGGTGTTATTTCAATTAAAAATGCAATACCTTCTTTGATTTCATATTGTTTGAATTTTTTATTGCCATATTCATCGTCATTGTTAGGATCATTGGATTGATTATGCCAACTCATGATAAGGTGATTTATGAGAAGTTTGATTCCTAAACGTGTGAGTGTGGGTGTGTATTTTCACGGACGTGTTTGATGATAGTTTTTTTTTTTTTTTTTTTTCTCCCTGACACTTGAGAAGGTTATTGGAGTTCACAAAGTATAACAAGCAACAAAAAATTATTCATTACTGGTTTCCCCCAATTAATCCGATCAATTCAAATTACACCATAAATCAAACAATCCCTCCCTCCCCTCCCCTCCCCACTTTCTTATGTCAATACATTTTATATTAGTCCTTAATCGTCAAGGCAAATCACGATTAGTTAAATGGTTTGACAATTCATATACACCACAACAAAAACAACAATATATACTGGACATTCATCGATTAATCAGTAGTCGAGATTCCAAACATCAATCTAATTTTGTTGAATTTCAACAAAATAAATTAGTATATAGACGATACGCTGGATTATATTTTTTATGTGGTATTGATTTAATTGATTCAGAATTGAGTTATTTAGAAAGTTTACATTTTTTCGTGGAAATTTTGGATATTTATTTTGATAGTGTTTGTGAAGTTGATCTTGTATTTAATTTCTATAAATTATATTATATATTAGATGAAATTTATCTTGGTGGAGAAATACAAGAATTACTGAAAAAGAAAATTCTAAATCGATTAAGTTATTTAGATGGATTAGATTGATAAAAATGTAAAGCTACGAACGGTAACACGTGTATTTCTTTCAGATTTGCAAACATTTAAGTAATAAATTGTATAGCATCATTAATTAATTCATGGTTTTTATTAGTCTCGATGATTTCCCATAATTGAGTAGTTACTTGATCAATGGTTTTCCCACCAACATCAACAATACGTATAGTTGGATCATCATTAGTATCTAATATTTCTAAAAAACATTGCTTAACTTTAGCTTGGAATTGTTGTAATTCATAACGTTCATCACCCCATCCTTTCCGTTTACTAATCTCTTCTAAATCTAAAGTGAGAAATAATGTCAAATCAGGTTTAGGTAATCCTTTATCTGGAGATAATAACCAATCAACGTTGTTCAATTGTTGTTTGTTTTTACCTTGTGATATGGTTTCATCATGGAAATCATTCTTGGCCAATGTATAAGCAATACCAGAATATATATAACGATCCAATATGATGAAATATCCTTGATTTAATAAATCTTGTATTTGTTGACTCAATTCCCATCTATTTGCCAGAAATAATAAATGAGCTGATTGATCGCTTAATGTAAATGATTTGTTGGTTAAATATTCATTGATTAATTTCCCAATTGGAGTTGAACGATCAGGAAATTTAATTAATTTAGAAGGAGATAATTTAGTAGATAGTATTGATGCTTGAGTGGATTTGCCAGATCTATCAAGACCTTCAATTAAGATTAATTGACCTCTTGCCATTTTATCGACACCGAAGTAATGATTTACTATTATAGAAATTGTAAAGAACGAAAGAAAATTAAAATAGAATTCAAAACTTGACGCGTCAAAACCCAACACATCTCCACCAATGTCTCATTAAAAAAAAAAGACAAAACTACATCATCTCAAGTTCAAAGAGAATCTTAGTTTCTACAAATCATTTACATCATTTTCCATCTCAAAATTACTAAATGTAAAAGGGATTATGACCGAAAGAGTCATCGAAATAAACTCATCAACCGGAGATACACCCTTTTTTTTTTAAAAAAAATGTTTGCTTTAATTTATAATACCATCATAAACTCTTTTCTTATCTCAGAAAATGCAATATTCTCCTTGGTTTAGGAAGAAACCACCCCCCTTCACCTGCAATAAGAATTTTTGCCATCAGCTATCAAGTTAATTAGAACTACAATTAAATGCTAAAGAACGACGCCAATGGAATGGATTACTTGATGAATTTCCAAAAAGAAAAAAAAAAGAAAGAAAGAATTAGGTTTGAATTAAAAAAAAAATTTTTTTTTTGTAGTAGTAGTAGTGTGCCATAGGAACATCATCCCCAATGATGCGTGCACATTTTACCAAAAAAAGATTAAACGTATTCAGTCGTGTATGTATTATCAAGCATGCCTGTACATAATCCATAAAATTAAGGGGTTTCACCATATGATTGATAGAAGAAATCAGAGCTAACAATAATAATAATAATATGATAATATATAATATACAAGAAAACTAACTATTAAGTTTATAATATCAAAAACAAAAAAAGGGGGGGGGGGGCGATCTGTAAGTGGCTACTTAATTTCTGGTGGTGAAAAATATGTTCCACTCACGTGATACAAAGTATTCTAAATATAGATTCTGTTTTTTTTTTTATGAAGAGTCTTTGGTAGTTACAGATGCAAATGTTCAAACAAAAGTAAAACAAATAAAAAGCAGTAGTAGTAGTAGTAGTAGTAGTTGAGCCACGACACAATAAACTGAGACAACTAAGTACAAGAACTTTGTACTAGAACATGTCGAGAACTCGTGTCGCCCAGGGTCGGCTATTATTACTTTCAAAACAATTATTGGAGGCTTATGCCGACAAAATTTGTAATCAGTTGAGCCGAAAACGACAAGTAACTTTCTCAATTTGGTTTTCGTATTCCTTTCGCTTGTAATAAAATGGAATAATCAACACAAATAGACGACGACTCGTCAACTGAGACAGAAAGAATGACTTCGAGAAATTGATTTGTTCAATTTGAAATTACTGCAAATATTTATATCATGAATGCGCCATAAAACACTATACTAGCCACCAAAAGGCTAGTTTCTGAGCCTCTATACCTATTCACTTTTTTAAACTGGAAAGATTATAACTCTAAATGTGGATTACATAAATTGTTGAGGCCAACATCAACAACAACAACAACACTGCCTCGTTCAAGGCTTTAGTCAAAATTATACTGTTTGAGGTTAATTGCACAAACGGAAAAAAAAAAAAAAAAAAAGAGACAAATCGATTTCTGTCTCGACTGCTGCTATATACCACAATAAGCTTGTTTGGGTATATTTTTCTGAAACATCCCTAACAAGTAAAAGATTGTTGACATCAGTTTATATATGACCCCCTGAACCCCTCGTGTATTAACAATAACTATTATGTCAATCTTGATTATAAATTCAATATAATAGTTTAGTAATTCAACCCAGTGAATAATTTGTGAGATTTGTAAAAGAGATTTGTGATTTTGTTACATAATTTATTCTTTTTTTAGTTCCAGACAGAAAAAAAAAATTGTTGCATTTAAATTACTTAATTAAGTAATAAACGACGATACTCTTTTTTTTTTTTCTTTTTCTTCTTCTTCTTCTTCTACCAAATGGATGCAATTCATCACTTATTTATACTGCTGTAGAAACTTATTACTACCCTTTATCAATTGACTTCTTCATATATATAGTGTGGAACACAGTAACACCAACTAACACGTACTGCCATGTCGTTTTTGCAATAATTTCTACATTGTTTCCACTGTCCCCTTCCTCCTCGTTTTCCCGTTCAACAGAATGCCACAAAATATCAAACAATTCAAAAACACATAAATTGTTGGAGTAAACGTTACACTTAATCGTCTTTAATTGATAGACACAAAAGATACAGAGCACACACATACACTTTTAAGATCAAAAGGAGGTGTACAATATTTTCCATCTCTAATAATGATGGTATTGAATCGCGAGCAAAACTATAAATTTTTAGATTGTTTAGTTTTGCACTTGATTTAAACCTTGAACTAAGTACTAACAAGGTGAAATTTGACCTATTTTTGGGTCCTCTTCTACTAATCTGGTGGTGGTGATGGTTGTGGTGGGGGGTTTGTTACCACCGAAAGTGTTATCAAAATCAAATATTGCTACAACTACCACTACCACTCAACTTAATGTCTGAAAGAACACAACTTAAAATTGGATTTGCTCCTAATTACATTAGTTGTTTAAGAAACCAATGAAAATCGGATTTACAAAATGGAATAGATGAAAGGAATAGATTTCTATGTTGCTAATATCTATAGATCTTGAAAATTATAAAGTAAATTTAACTGAAAAGGAAATAAATATTAAGAATGTTTCTATTTCTATTTCTATTTCTGTCAGGAGTTAAAAAAGAAAAAATTTAATTTATTTACTTTTTATTCAAATTCCAAAATTGAGATTTCTTCTCTTTCTGTCTTTCGTTCCTTCTCTCCCACACCTTTTTTTTTTAAAAAAAAAACAAAAAGAACAACTAAAAAAGAAAAAAAAAAAAAAAAAAAAAAAATTTACTATAAACTTTCACTTTTGCTCTTTACAATTGTTTCTCTTTTTCTTTTTGAAACAATAGTTATAAACTATCCTTTTTTTTTTTATTCCTGTTTTGTTTTAGTAATCAGAACCCTTTAACCATTATTTACTATTATGCCAACATCTTGTTTACTAGTTGGGTCTAACCCAAATGTTGCATTTTACGCTTGGAGATTTTATCAATCAAACACGGTTGCCGTGTCAATAATGAATTCAAGTGTTGATCCTAAATCCCCTATTACATGGAAATCATCTCAACTTGGAATGTCCCAATATACCCCCGATAATTCATATTCATCATTCAAACAGATCCCTAATTCCCAAAAGTTTGATATTGTTATCACCAGTTGTAGTTCTTTGCAAGATTTTCAAGGCATATGTCAAGGGTTAACCCATTTACTTCATCAGGATTCTATAATATTGGTGGAACTGACAGGCTACATTAAATTGGAACCGTATGTGTCGACCAACTTCCCTAATAACCCTTCCCTTGTTGTTGGATCTATCATGAATGAGAGTGATGTTAGAATGGTATCGCGCAATGAATATTACCACCAAATTAGAAATAAAGATTCACGAATTTATCTTGGTTGCACCACCTCTGATTCCACATCATCTAAAATAGCTAATAATAAAAATTTTCAAAAAGTTTATAAATTACTACAGACCGTACAAGAAGAATCTCATGGTTCCATTACATTGTTGAAATCTTTAAATCCAACTGAATTTACCACTTATCAATGGAAATTGGCATTGCCTCGTGTAATTTTTAGTCCAATCATGACGCTATTTGAACTTGAATTCCCTGAAGCATTGGAAAAGCATATATTGTCAAAACCGTTGATTACTGGGTTGATAAACGAGTTATTTAAGCTCATTAAAAAAATGGGTTGCAAATTGGTCAAAGGGTTTGAGAATGAAAAAAATTTGTTAAACTATTGGGAGAATGTTTTCCCAACAGTAAACCAAAATGAGAATTTTATGAATTCCCCCAATTTTTTCTATAATTTCCACAAACAATATGATTTAGAACTTGATTTATTATTATTGCAACCAATTTTATTAAGTGATGATAATGGAGTGAGAACGCCTTACTTGGAAAACATTTATTCCACTATGAATCAATTTCAAAAAATCAATTCACCTACTGGTTCTTTGTTTTTCGAACGAAAATCTTCTTCCAAGAATTCTTCTGCCACCAATGGTGCCTCTTCTAAAGAGTTAGATGAGAATATCCAGGGAAAATTACAAAAACAAAAGAAATTAGATCTAGCAATAAAAGATATTGAAATTGCCAAGATCAGCTTGGATAACGATATGATCAAACAAGAAATGAATTTGAAAAGCATCCAACAAAAGATTGTCGATGCTGAATCCAAATTATCAAACTTACAATATGATCAAGACAGGAAAACCAAATCCATTCAGTATGAGAATGAGGAAAAAATAAAACAACTTATTAATGAACACGAACGTACATACCGATCATTAGATGAACAACATCAACAGAAAATTAAAAGTTTAGAACAGGAACACACATCATTAGAAGCGAAATATAAACAAAAAATTAAAGAGTTAGAAGAACAATACAATAGAAAGAATCAATCAATACCAGTAAACAACACATCACCAGTTTCAATACCGGAACAACAACCAACACCAGTACAAGAAAATACTGTATCTGGTGCCAAAAATGTTAACCGTGATTCGGTCATGACTCTGGATGGGTTCCAAGATTATAAACATTTGGTAGAATATGAAGGAGCTATTGGTCCAAATACTCCCGTTATCCAACAAAAACCACAAAATTCTCCTGTTGAACCTAGAAACCAAAATGGCAGTGGCAATTTTGTTGATGCTAATGGTGGCGGGGCTCAAGTATTTAGACCACATCAAAGTGATAGAGAAGGTCAACCACAACAACAGCAACAACAATATCAGTCCTATAACAACGGATCTCAACCTAATGGCTACGCTTCTTCGCAACAACAATACTATGATCAACAACAACAACAACAACCACAGCAACAATATAGAAATGGTCCACCACCAATGCAACAATATTATAATAACAACAATGGAGCAATTCCACCACCACAGCAGCAATATTATCAAAATATTAACCAACCAAATTCAAGACCTCCATACAATCAAGGTAATGGAAATATGTATGCCAACGACCAAGCTCCACCTCATGGATTACCAAATGGTGGAATGTCTCAAGGCAATTTCCCACCTAACTTGAGACCTAATGGATCAATGCCAGGACTTAACAAGTATCAGCAGTATCCACCTATGCATTCAAATCCTCAACATCAAAATATGCCACAAAAAAGATTGGATTCATTGACTGGATCTATCAGTTCATATTACGATTTTCAACAACAGCAACAGCAACAAACGCAACATCAACAACCACCACAATCACAACCACAACCACATCAACATCATAGTTTCAATAATGCTGCCCCAATTGATCCATTCCTTGAACAACGATTCAAAACCAACCCAAAGAAATCAAATCGTCGTTCTCAGATGCCTCTTGCTGGTAATATAGATGGTTTAGATATGGGAGGTAGAGGTGGTATGCCATTACCAGGAACCAATCGTAAATCCATGAATGTGATTAGCAATTATGGAAATGGTAATGGAATTGCTCCAGCATCTAGACGTGCTAGTTCTGGTGGTCCTCTTATGTTAAACGGTAATGGTGGTCAGCAAGTGTCCCAACAACAACAACAACAACAACAACAACAGGGACCACACACCCTGCAACATGGAAATTATTTGAGACCACCTAGTATGAATGATTCACAAACTTCTTCGTCTTCGGCCAATTCTAATGATACACCCAAGACACAAAATGATACTATTCAATTGAACGTTCCTACTATGGATTCAATGAATGCTAAACCATTAGGAGGGATTGCTTCAGGTAACAACAACAACAATAATAACAACAACCACTCGCATGAGAAGAAGAAAAAAGGGATCTTTGGTAAAAAAAAGTAAATAATGATTAACAAAAGTTTAGTATGAATTTTTTTTTTTTTTTCAATTTTGATTATTAATGTTAATTGGTTTAAAGGAAAAAAAGGGAAGAAAATTTTCGGTTTATTAATCTATTTATTTTATTGTATGTTATTATATACTATTGATTTTTGGCTTGCTAATTTGTGCTTTTAAGTATTGGTTATAAGTTAGTTTTCTTGTATATTTTAGTTTTTTTTTTTAATAATAAAGTTCGTTTGTCTTTATAGTGTTGGTTAATAACGTGGTTTATTTCGTGAGATCTCTAACAAAAACATAACTTTGTAAATGGATTATAGAGTCATGATCTTAAGCTGACCCTTGATTGATTACTGTAGTGAAAATAATAATCCTATTCATTTCAAATCTGGCAAGATTGATTGTTGCAAAATATATATTGATCATTTTCTTGATTCTATCCAGCGGTACACGACATTTGATTTTCATTGGTTGAAAACAATTTTTTCATTTTTTTCTTTCTCTTGCTAATTATTATCACCACCAACAACTCCCACCACAACCATCACCACCACCAATCCCAACAGAAAAAACTGAAAAGTGAAAAGTGAAAAGTGAAAACGGAAACCTTTCAAAAACAACAAGAACCACCTACTAATTTGCTTTTATATTTATTCTTATATATATCTATATCCAATCATGGTTAAACGTTCATTTTATGAAGATGATGAATATATAATAAACAAACCTGGTACCATAACTGCCATAACTCCAGAATTGGCAGAACAAGAATCAATTCATGGTCAAGCAACGTTTATTAATGGGATGGTAATTAGATCAACACCAATTTTAGAGAAATATGCCAATTCAATTAGACATTATTTACATAATAAATTATCAATTTGGACTGCTGAATTAAATACTCAAACTCTGGCTTTTAAAAATGAATTAACTACTATAAATTCAGAAATTAATTCATTAATTTATGAACCAATATTACCTAATTTAATTTATATTTTAACTATGACATTAACTGGGAGTATATTTGTTAGACAAAGAAATATTGTTATAAGATTTATAACTCCAATAATGTTTGGTGGATTAAGTTTAAAATATTTTATGCCAAATACATTTAAAGCCATTATTGGAAAATATGATAATGTAGAAAAAGAAAATTTACCACAATTATATGAACAAAGACAAGAATTAACTAAAAATTTAAAACAATTGAAAAATGATATGGATCAAGGATTAGAAAATGCTCAAGTGGGGGTTTATCAAGCAGTTCATGATTTTAGAAAATTGGTAAAAGAAAAATGGGAATAAAAAGAAAGATATAAATAATTTAAAACTGTATAGATTGTCTAATTATTCATACATAAAAAAAAAAATGAAGAATATATATATATATATATATGTATGTATGTGTATATTTAAATGAATAGATTTATTTTTATTGTAGTATTTAGAAAATGCAGTTTAGCTAATTTGACTTCAAGTGTATGCGGGAATTTTTTATGAGTTGTTGTTGTTGTTGTTGTTGTTAAGCCTCTTTCTCCCCCCTTTAGGTGAGCAATATTTCATAGGTTGTATAAACAAATGATATCCCTCCAATGACAAGCAACACATAATTGGCAAGACTTAACCAAAAACGATTATTCTTTTCCTTTTCCAGTAACCCAGAATGAATCTTGCAACAACTTTTAAGATGTAAAATTGGTGGATACATATAAACCAAAGGAATACAAGCAAAACATCCAACAAATGAAACAAATTTATCTAAATTTTGACCACCAATAAATGCAATATATGCAATGAATACAACAAATAAAGTTCTAAATAAGTTTTTCAACCATTTAACACTTGATGAACTTTTACCACTACCAAAAATCAATTTTGATTCTAATAATCTAATTGCTGGGAACAATTGTAATGGAGTCGATAATAATATGGCTAATGAATATAATAATTGAGTGATAATAACCATTGGAGAATCTTGTGGTAAATTCAATAACACAACCGTTTTAATTTTATCACCAAACGTCAAATATCCCAAACTCCCCACCATTATCATTATCACAGCAATGGTGACAATAACTTGACCCAAAACTCGAGGGAAATTGTTGGGATGAATCATTGATTCTTGAATAGGAATAATTAATCCAATGCCTTCAAAGGCAAATATGGCGGTACCAATAAATAAAGAGAATTCAGATTCATTGAAAAAATACTCAATGTTTCCCCCAAAATGACCATGATTAATTCCCAACCATTGATATAACATAAAATAAACTATAGTGACTAACCCCGTCAAGATGAAAACATTAGCAAATACTGCCAGTAAAGATAGTTTGGTGATATCACGAATTAAAGATAATGGAACAATTATCACAACTTGCAATAATATAAACCAAACAATGTTAATATCATTCACATCATACGGACTCACATTAGCAGTAAATGCTCGAAGATTCTCCAGGGTAAACACAATATAAGCAGCAGCAAATCCAATTTGGGAAATAACAATAGAAGAAAGAATCAATCTTTGAAACCAAGGTCCGTATAATTTTAATCCAATTTCAGCAAATCCAGACACTTTAGTAGCAACTTTTGTAAATACCAAAATCAAATAACACCACCAAGACAATACAGCAAATAATGACAATATAATAATAGAAAATGATAATCCACCATTATAAAATGCTTTAGGAAGGAAAAGAACCCCAGTTCCAACAAATGCTTTCAACAATAAAAAATATGCCTTTCGATCAGTGGCTGTTCCTCGTGGATTGAAATTATCATCTTGAAGTAATGGAGCTTGTTCATGAGGTCGTAAATATTTATAATGATTAGCAATATTTTCATCATCTTCCAATTCTTCACCAGCAAAATGACCATAAATACTTAAAAATTCAATGAAATTCTTAGTTAAGAAATTAGGAGTTGTGGTACGTAAAGATTCTAATCGTTCATCACGATGTTGTTGTTGTTGTTGATTTAATAAAAATTCCCGACGAAACCCACCAGGAACATTAAATGACGATGCAGTTGATTTCACCAGATTAGCACCTATAGAATCACAACTACGTGATTTTTTTAATAATGGACGTTGAACATCTTCTTTGATCTTATATAAATCTCGAGTTATATCAGCTCCTTCTTGTTTCAACGAATCAAAATCACTAGGTAAATGCTTAGACACTTTTCTAATTAATTCTGGATCATCAATACCACTAGCCAAATCAATATCATTTTCAAATTCCCCTGGATCATTTTCTGGTGATTGTCGATTTTCCGACGAATTTTCCGATGCCGATTCCATCGCTACTGATTCAATGTCACCACGCAAAAACTGAGAGTTGTTGGCAATATATGAACTAGGCGCTGAACCTCTAGGTGATGGACTAATATATGGAGATTGAGATAATGGAGATTTTGTCAATAACGCTATTGATCGTCTTCTCTCAGTTTTCTTTATTGATTGGGGGTTGGACATTTCTTAAATCATATAATATCTATATAATGAACTTTAAAGAAAACAAAAAAAAGTAAAACGAATGCTAGTAGAAGTTAATTTATGTGGATATATGCTTAATTTTATTCAAAATAGTAGCCGGTTGTAGCCAGTTGTAGTGGTTGTTGTTGTTGTTGTTGTCTATTGTAGATTTGATAGTGATAGATAAAGAAAAAAAAAAAAAGTCTGTTTGCTTTTGTTTATTGTTAAAGTTATGTGACACTTGAGTATTTTATATAGGGTAACAAAATCAATCAAAGATTTGTTGAGTTTTGTTTTTCCTTTTTTCCTTTTTTCTTGGTTCACGCCTGTTCCGCTTCATTTCCATTTCGTTTTTCTTTTTTGGTCGCCGGAACTTATTGCTTGTTTGAGATATAGTAAATAGAAATTGAGATTAAAACTAAAAGAATCTACTAAAACTTCAAGCCTAGACACCAGAAGCAATGAATAATTAAGAGATGACTAAACCGTGTAATGCAATTCTGAGTGTAAGTAATTGATAACAAATACAACCTATTACTATAATTAATATATGCATTGTCCGCCATATAAATTCTCTGACATCAATAATAATTAATGTCGTACTACATTGATAAGAAATTCCCGCCATTTTTTATCTGAGCAATTGGGGGAACTACAATAAATTCGCACGACTTGGCGGAAAAACGCGATCAACAACAACAACAACAACAAAACCGTTCGTTGGGCGGTGGTGTCATGTAAGCGGGGCAAGTCTATTCTTGTATCCAAACCGTTTTAAAACTCAATCATGGAATTTAAATTTGTAATAGTTTGATTTAAAGAGTAACTTTACTTGGCCATTGTATTGTGTTTTGTAAAATCTTCAATCAATTTGGGTCATTCAACATTTTCTTTTTTTGACTCTCTTTGTTCAATTAACTACAGGAGTTGATTAATAAAATGCACGTCTATTATTGTTATTATAGTATCCAATTAAATTATAAATAGATTGTTTAATTAAGATAAACTCCTACTGGAATTTACCTATCACCCACAATCCCCTTTTTCTTTTCTTTCATTCAATTTCAAAACCCCAATTTTCTACCTACTTCTCGGTTTCCCATTTTATACGCCTTGTCGTACCAATATTGTGGACGACCTTTAGCTATTCCCATTTCACATAATTCACCCATAAAATTCATTGCATCGGGCGAACTGAATTCATCAATGGCACGCTTGCACCACATAACTGCTCTATCAGGGACAGGTACTGGAATATGTTTACTAGCACCTTCACTACCTGTCAAACACCATCTAGCTAATCCAACCATAGCATCAGGATGTCTTTTAAAAGATAATGGTGACGACGAAGCCTTAATATACCATTGAATAGATTTATTTGGATTCCGTTGACGATTCAATTCTCCTCGTTCATAAACAATACCTAATCTTACTTGAGCTAATAAGCAATTCAATTTTGCTGATTTATTGTAATAGGTCAAACTCTTGGCATAATTAACTGGGGCCATATCCAATGATTTCTGAATAAATTCATCTTCTTGAGTCAAATCTCCAGGATAAATACCTTCGAATATTTTCCCCAATTCATAACATGCTAATCCAATGACTTCTTCCATTTCACTAGAATCTTCTTCATCCAAACGAACTTCATTCAAATCAATATTGGATAAATCCTTCAAATATTTCATATATTTGATAGATCTCATTTGTGGTACTTGTAAATAAAGCATAGCCATCTTTAATATGGCACGATTATAACCAAATTTAGCCGCAGCAGTGTAATATTCTACTGCTTTGTTAAATTCATCATCAAATTCATATTCAAAAATTTCACCCAATTTATATAATGCCTTGAAATCTTTAGGATTGATTTCAAGTACTTTATCATAATATTCAATTGCTTTATCAATATTTTTCTCCATATTGAAATCTTGATTATATGATACCAAATAATCTTGTTTTAATAAATTTGCATATATGAAAAAAGCTTCACATTTGACACCATCGGCTTCATATGTACCTGAAGAAAGTTCTTTGATAAGTTTCAAAATATGGGTCACTGAGGATTTGATAAATTGAGCTTTGTTTGATACAGCCTGTTCTTGGTAAATTGGTTCTCCCTTGATATTAATATAAGAATATAATTTATAATTTGTAGCAGCAATCAACATCTTAACCCAATGTAATCTATATTCAGGTGTCTTATTCCCAGCAGCAATTCTAGAACGCAATCTAACAAATTCATCAATCTTCTTACTGATGGTAGAATCTTGAACCTTCACTGGTGTTGATTTTGATGCAGGTGTCTTGGTCACTGGCACAATTTTTTGTTGTTGCTGCTGCTGCTGCTGTTGCAATTGTTGCAATTGTTGCTGTTGCTTTTGTTTTTGTTGAGAAGTATAAACAGGAACACTACTTCTTTTGTTGGCTTTTGGAGTGGGTGTATCAACCATCATTGAACGTGGTCTGGAATCAACAGTGGATATACTTTGTCTTCTTTTCGAAGGTGTGGAAGCACCACTATACTCTGTCGTTTGTGCCAACATTGGATTAGAATAGTTCATCATCATCATTTGTTCAACTGATGGAGATCCATCAAAGTTTACTGGAGGTGGCCCTGCAATAGAGGAAGCAAAAGGCATCATACCCATAGATAATTCAGGCAAAGACATGTTCGGATTATAATCATGACCCATGGGTGGTTGAGAATCACGTGTCTTTTTCGACTTTTTGGCATTCTTAGTCTTCTTTTTCGGTTTATTGTTGGTCACCGATTTCAATGGAAGATTCAGCCTTCTTTTATTATCAGCAACAGTAAATTTCAATGATCCATCACTTTGAATAGATGCCTCGGATGCAGAAGTACCTTGTCTACTCAAGCCATCATCTGTATTTGGAGTAGGCAATTGAGCATTGGAATTATGATTAAAATCATCCTCTGCCTTACCTCTCCTCTCACTAATCAAAGTTCTATCGTTATCACCAGAAGCCAGTACATGAACAGTTCGATTTTGATCCTCTTCTGCATCACTATCATCCTCATCATCATCAAATAAGTACTTGGTGTAGTCTGAAATATGTCTATTGAGGGCGCCATTACTATCTTGTAAGTTTAACTTTGCCAAAGAATCAATGTTACCACCAAGTGAGGCTTGTCTAACTTTAGATAATACTCTTGAACTCAGTCCTTCAAATTCATTATCTTTCTCCTCCTCCTCCTCCTCTTCATCATCCTGATATTTGCCATAGCCTGCAGGTTTAAAATTCATCTGCAATGAAGTAACTCTTGAGTTCCGATCACAAGTTGAAAATCGTTCTTGAGTAGGAGTACCAATTGGTGCTGATGGATATCTATTAGACTTGACAGTAGATTTTCTCGATTGTAATATCAATTCATTTTCATCCTCGTCAATAGTCTCAGTATTAAGATTTCTACTTTTTTTATATGACAGTAAGAAATCATTCTTGGGTGGTTCCCTTGACGAAACCTTTTCTTGCGATTCATTGAAATTGATATACGAATTTCTTTTTGATGCTTGATTTGAGTTGGTTGGAGTGTACGGACTACGTGATGGTAATTGTTGCTGTTGTTGTGGTTGTTCGTTATTAAATTGTTGTGGAGCTTGTGGTTGGTTGTATAAATTTTGCATCAGTTGCAGGAATTGCTGCATTTGTTGCATCTGTTGTCGAAACATAGCAGCTGCATCAGAGTTTACTTGAGGGTTAGCCCCATTATTACCCTGCATCATCATTGGGTTGAAGAAATAAGGCATTTGCATTTGCATCTGCATCATTTGCGGATTTGCAAAATACATCATTGGATTGAATCCCTGAAAGTTAGGACCATACATTGATTGACGGTTCATAAATTGTTGCTGCTGCATTGCTAATGCCTCATAATAACGTCTCCATTGTTCGTAGTAAGGATGTTGAGTGACTGGAGCAGTGGAACCAGAACTGACAGAATCGTCATCGTCATCGTTATCACCTTCTTCTTCTTCTTCATCATCGAGTTCTTCAGATGAAGATGTTTCATAATTGCTAGAGCTATTGCTTTCTTGATCATCTGCACTATTATCGTCATTAGCAAATGAAGTTGTAACTGCTGGTACTGGCTGGTAGAATGAGTTCGCTTGATACATCTGATAAGGGGTGAAGAATTGGTCTGGTTGCCACACATTAAATTGTTCTGATGTTTGGTTTTCCTGAGCAAACAAATTATTATTAGATGAAAATCGTGGGCTCTGTCTTTGAGGATTGTTTCCTTGCAAGTATAATTGTTGTTGGTCAGCAACAGGCGAATGTGAATAATTAAACAGTTGATTAGCATACAGCGATTGCTGCTCCAGATAATCATTATGTTGGTCAACAGGTTCGTACAGTACTTTGGATTCTGAGGTTTGCATTTGTTCATGCATGGGTTGTAAGTTTTCTGGCTGTGGCTGAGATACTTGAGGATTCGAATAGTCAAAAGCTGATTTTGTAGGATCATGCTGTATATTTTTTTCTCTCAGTTGATTTTGGTCATCACAACTTGTTTGTTTTGAGTAATCCGATCCATTAACATTAGAATTCGAGTTATACTGTGAACCGTTCGTTATATCATAATCGTTGGATGGTGATTTTCTATGAAGTTTTGCATTAGTTTGTTTAGACAAAACTGGGTCGAGTTGGCTTTTTTGATCTATATCTTGCTTAATTTCATTCAATGGTACTTGCAAAGTTTCATCACCCATTGAAAGAATTGGCAATTCATTGACATCCTCTGAACGAGACCGATTATGCACAGGCTCTTGCGGTAAACTCTTTTCATACACATAGTCAGACTTGGGTCGAGGATGACGCTGTTTTCTCATTGGTAGTAAGGCAGTAGGAACTTGTTTAACTGATTGTGGTGGTTCATAATTTGAAGTATCACTTGAGGTATGAGATGCTTCTGATTCATTCGTCAGAAATATCGAGCTTCTGGTTTGTGATCTTCTGTGTTTGGATTCTTTGATTTTTGTCAATAACCCCATTTCTTGTTAATTATGCAAGCGACCAATAGGATGAGTAAATGGGTGGTTGGTTATACTCTCGAGTCGCAGGAAGCTGGAAATTCTTCTTTTTTTTTTTTCCCCAAAATATTTCAAGGGAATAAACGAGTTTAATATAATGCTGTATTTATATACTTAAGGGGGCTTTGTGGTAGTAGTAGTAGTGCTAGTTGTGGTAGTCGCGGTATTAAATGTTATTGTTTATAATCGGAAGTCAGTGGAATGAGTTAAAAATAGAAAGAATAATAGTAAGTTATTGGGTTATTTTTTTTTTGTTGTGTGCGTGGTGGTGGTGGTGTTTTTACTGTGACGATGGATGGTGTGAATTTTCAAATTAATCGTTAAAAATAAAATACACTCCCTTTCGACCCAGTATTATTAAAACACAATAGAATATATTCTCACTTTTTTTTTCACTTTTCTTGATTAGTAATGTTAAATGAATAACTCAATAGTCAGTTTTTAAGAATAAAGTTTCAATTCTTAATCGTAAAAATAAATATGTATATGTATGTGAAAGTAACGGTTGGCTTTTATAATTTTTTTTTTTTTTTTTCTAACGGGATGGTTTAAAATATATATATATATATATATGAATTCACTAAATGAAACTCATTAGCCAGGAATCAACGGATGATTAACCAAAATCAAACTCTTTTAGTCAGGAGAAAATTTCATTTGCTTTAACAAAGTGAATTGTAATGCTTGTTGTTTTGTAGACTATTAATCACTGTGGTTTAGTAGGTGTATTACAAGGTAAAAATTATGAGGGAAACTCTTTTTTCTTTTTCACAATCACATTTCCTAATTAAGAAAATATGTAAACAAAAAATGTAGAGCGGTTTATATTAACACTAGACCCATGCGCGCCAGCACAAGGGGAAGATGATAGGTCGTCTATAGAAGAACAACCCCGTTCCTGCTAAGGGGAAGAAAGAAAGAAACCCTATAATCAGGTTTCTAACATTTATCAATTTCTATTCACATTTTACTTGCTGCTACCATTTAACAAAGCAAATGAAACTACTAACCGCTCGGCAGAATTTGAAGTTTAAACTGTAGGTATCATCTAAATTGTGTTGCCACTAGGTTAGTGGTTATGACAACCACAGGGCACCTAAACGAGAGAACAAAAATAGAACAAGTATTTAACTTTAATAAAGCCCGATTAAGTTGCAAAGTGTTCAACTGGTATAAGGGAGACGAAGAAAACCAAGATAAAACTAAATTGCAGCGATTGGGCGATACTTTACAACCTGAAGTGGAGATTATTGTTTTAAGTGTAGTTATTGTTCTTTTAATAAAATGATTTTATAAAGTGTTTGTCTTATTTCAAGTGGTGTTTGTTTAGTGTAAGTGTTAGTTTTTTGGAATAGCAAAAGAAGAGGCGGGGACATTAATAAAGAAAGCAAGAAGGGGTTTGGTTAATGTGGTGGTACTTGGTGTATCTGAAAAATGAACAGCAAGTATACACTTCCAGCTTTGTCTAATGTACATGAACTGAAAACAAGGTAACAAACTATATAGAAGTTTACTGGCATTATTAATTATTGGAAAGTAGGCTGTGTTTCGAAGTATTGGTCTACACAGCATTGATTACACAAATTTCCAAAAAAAAAAAAAAAACAGGTTTCTCGATGCACCAACGAAAGGGAGGCTCAGTCGTTATTCGCGATACGGAATTGGGGGGGGGGGGGGGGGGTTGCATTCCATAATTATAACACAACAACTTCCAGAGTCTTGCATGTTGAAGGAACATCTAGAATCAATTCCAAGGTGAGCTTGCACATCTGTAGAAGCAAGTATTTTTGAAATAAGTTAACAGTTTGCCAATCTATCAATATTTGATTTTCAAAAAAGGGGATGAAGTTGTGTTAAAAGATAGAATGAAGTATTGAGGAATCCAGCAATCCGATTTAAAAAAGCATGGATAAGGGATATGAAGGTATTCGCCAATGTGTTTAATTCTAACGTAATTTGAAACATTGAATAGTTTTAAGCTGGGACTTACAAGTTTTACAAATAAGTACGTGTTTGACCGACAAAAAAGAAGCTTTCCTTCTTTTCTTCTCTTGCATTCTTCATAACACGAGCTGTGAGTTAATGTTGGTTGCAAAATTCTGAAAAAAAAAAAAAAAAGAAACACATTTGTAGGACTAAACAGTTATATATTGAGAACTTCATCCAAATATACACTTGAACCACAGTTGATTCTTGTAATAGTGAATGAACTTAACAACGCTTCCTGCTTTACTTTGGTGCAAATAGCTTTTCCTGAGCTATCATAAGTCCGAAACGGTAATCTACAACAAACAAACTCCTTCAACTTTGGTTAACTAGTATTCACAGTAAAGTTGTGTGCTAAATGAAAACTGGAGCTATATCATAGTTTAGAACCTCACACTGGATTGGTATGACGACAACACATCGTGACTTTAACTAAAACCAACCCTGTAGCCACAAGTGTCATCCAAGTGGAAAATTCCAACTGTGGTTTTGGTGGTTGGTTCAGATTTTGTTATCTATTTGCTTTACAAAACATAACTAAAGACTAACTATCCAAGAATAAACCAAGAAAATGTGGCTGTTCAACACTTGTATTAATCAATAGTGAATCAATATACATTTTCTAATTTCCAAACAATCAATAACAGGCATTCAAAAAGTCTATAAATACCAACCAAGGTTTTGATGAAATCTGAAAGTTTTTTTTTTTTTCTTATTTCTATTCAATATCAATAAATAACCTTTTATTGCAATCACATCAACAATGAAGTTCTCATTTGCTACTGCTACTTTAGGATTAATCGCTATTGCTCAAGCTACATTGACATCTTACTCTGGCTACTCGGGCTATTCTGGGGATGATGATGACAAGTTTAAACATGAAAGAAACGGCATTGAAACTTTGAGAGGTAAATTTGCGTTAGCAGTCAAGGAATTACTGGGCTATGAACATGGTAAAAATAAGGATAGAGGGTTGCATATTGTTTATGAAATTGATGATGGTCAATTACAATATGGTGATAGAAAAGATTACATTTATTATCCATTTAGAAATGAAAACAATGAAGAAGAATGTGAAGATGAAGATGATGACGACCACAAGAAAAAGAAGAGACCACATAAATATGGTGGCAAGTCTGATGATGATGATAACAAAAATTGGAAACGTGGTGATTCTGATTCCGATGATAACAATGATATCAGATTCCTTACCATTGATTACAATGATAAATATGATTTCTTTACTTTGACAAATACTGTATTACACGATAAAAGAGGTGCTACTGGTGAAATTGCTGCCAATCATCAATTCCAATTTGATAAACCACCTCAAAAGGATGCATTATTTGATAAAGGTTTTACTGTTGTCGTAAAGGATGGATATTATGTATTGGCATTGAAAGGTAATACCAAGTTCTGGAATTCCGCTGTTGACGACAAAGGTGCTTTCAAGATTTATAACGAAAAAATCAATGAAAAGAGTGAACCTATTGAACTTATTATTTTGAAAGTTGAAAAAGATGATAAGAAATATTAAGATGGCTATTAGCTTGAAATGGAAACTTCATTGGTAGGTGTGCAAAAAAAATTTTTTTTTTTCGATTTTCGTTATTTGTTTATCTTTTTTAATTTGATTTAATTGGATTTGACTTTATGAAATCATGGGAACCTATTTAGCTTTCCAAAAATTTTATTCTGTCTATTTCAGTTCTATTTCGGTTTTATGATTATTCACAAGTGAATTATCATTATTTATTTATTTGTTTATTCTTATTTCATTTCTTAGATAAGTTTCCATTTTTATTAAAATATACATCAAAAGCACCTGAATCTCCAAATTGTGATAAATCACATAGTTTCTTTTCACTAGAATCTTCTATTTTCTATTTATTTTTACTTCTATTTTTATTTTAGGGTTTACCCATTTTGCCATAGGTTGAGCAAACCTTATGAGTCACGAATTTGAAAATCTACTTTCTTCATTCTATGCATATACGTGTAAGAATAACATCTTGAATTGAGATGATATGTAACAAGAAAACTTAAAAAAAAAAGTTCAAATAGAAAGATAATTATAGTTCATCTGTGATGTATCCCATCTCCGTTTTTTGTTAAAAGAGAATTTTATTTTTCTTCTATTTGTTGCTTTATTTTGCAGTCGTCGGCTCTTCTGTGTGCCAGTGCATTATATCTCCGACATATTACGTAATACACATTATTTGTCAGCAATGGTAGTACTAGTAGTACTAGTAGTGATGGATGGATACAGATAATGTAAATAGGAGCGGGAGGAGTTTTTCTCCATTTTTCTCTATCCTTCTTTTGGGTTGTTTCCTGCCACAGTTAAAAATTTGTCACCACATAACTACCACATCAAAAATGTATAAATAGACCCCCAAAGCAATCCACATCTTGTCACAATTTTTTTTTCGCCGTCCTCCTCCTTTCCCTCCCCCACCCAATCAACTACCATAAACAATGACAATTACTGGTAAGGCAACAACATATACTGCATCAGGTTCAGATTTACCTAATGTTCTTCAACAAACCATTTTTGAAATTGATGAAGCTGCTATTCAACCCAATGATGTTGTTGTGAAAACTTTAGCCACCCCAATTAATCCTAGTGATATTGCCCAAATTTTTGGTGGATATAATGATGTTGTACCAAGTACTCGTTTAGGTAGTGATACTACCCCTCAAAAATTAAGTGTCGGTGGTAATGAAGGTGTTTTCAAAGTGATTCAAATCGGTAGTAATGTGAAGAATTATCAAGTTGGTGATGTTGTGATTCCTAAATTACCAGGGTTTGGTACTTGGAGAACTCATGCTGTGGTAGATATTACTCAAGATAATGAATTGACTCCATTTATCAAAGTCAATGAATTGGCCGTTGATCAAGCAGCAACAATTTCTATTAATCCATCCACTGCATATCAATTGTTGCATCAATTCATTAAAGATTGGAAATCAGGAGATTGGATTATTCAAAATGCCGGGAATTCTCAAGCTAGTAAATATTTGACTCAATTGGCTAGATTGATCAATGTTAATGTTCTTTCAATTATTCGTGATGGTAAACCTCAAGAATTATATGATGATTTATACAACTTGGGGGCTACAAAAATTTTATCGGAATCAGAATTTTTGCATCCTGAGTTTAAAATCGAAGATGTCACCAATGGGAAAGGTAATGTAAGATTGGCATTAAATAGTCTTGGTGGGAAAACTGTGGGTGGGTTAGTAAAAAGTCTTTCAAGAAATGGAGTTTTGGTAACTTATGGTGTCCTTGGTGGTGGAGAAATCACTTATGATGGTCGTATTCAATTATTCAAGAATATATCAACTAGAGCCTATTGGTTGACAGCTAACACCAAGGCAAATCCACAATCAAAAATCAATACTGTGGAAGCCGTTTCCAAATTATTTAAAGAGGGCCGTATCAAAGTTGTTTCTTATAATACAGTAAAATTTGATCCTACCAGTGATTTGAAAACTACAATCCTTAGTGCAATTAATAAATCAAAAACAGGTAAACAAGTGGTAATCTATGAATAGGAAATATATTGTCTGTTTGTATTTTAATAATTTTATATTAGTATATCAATAAAATATTAATAAACATTAATCACCATAAATAAATCCATACATATCACTATACACTAAGAAAGAAATTTCAAAAACAATACTTCTATAAATTCAGTATGAATGGAAAATAATAATAAATAAGCAAATAAATAAATAAATAAATAAATAGACAGGAAAAAGTAGAAACGCATTCAATCATTATACAGGAGGACTAAAGTCCAACCAATTCCAAGAATTATTTGTTGTTGGATTAGTATTGGACTCATTAGTCGTGGCGTGATTATGTTTGTCAATATCATTATAGTGACTACCACCTGGAGGTAATTCATTGGGATACAATAAATCCAACTCATCGTGGTGCTGATGTTGATTATTATTGTGGGAAAAATCTGTTTGAAATATGTTCATATTCAATAGCTTATCAATTTCATCAACATTATTATCAATGCTATTGTTATTATTAGTGGCATTTATATTTGAACCCACAAGGGTATCAAAATTGGTGAAATCTGGAATAACACCATTATCAAATCCCCAAGGTTGGTCATTATTTGAAACAAAATTATGTAAAGTAATTTGCAGTTTGGCCGGGTGGTTTTGTGAAGTACCTTGATTTTGTTGAATCATTTTATAGAACAACCCACAAGCATTACAAAGCAAATCTCCACTGTTGGATTTCCGCCAAAGTGGGGTTGTTCGTGTTTGACATTTAGTGCACTGTAATACTTTTTTGGATTGACCAGATTGTAGCACTGATGCCAGCTGTTGTGATTGTGATTGATGATGACGATGATGTTGTTGTTGTTGTTGCTTCAAAGTTGATTCTAGAGAGGAAATATATGATGAAAGAAAACTAGTGTTGTTTTTAGTACTATTGTTATTGTTAATACCCATAGTATTGTTGTTAGGTGATAGCTTTGGACTTTGTTGGGAATACTCTTCTTGACTTATCTTTCTAATATGAGCAACATAGTCAAATTCATCCAAACTGGAATCGTTCAAAAGGGTTTGATTTAATGATTTAGTGATTGAATTGTTTCTAACTGTCAGTTTACCTGGTGGTACACCAGGAGGTAAACCGGACATAGGCAATGAGACTGATGATGCTGATGATTGTGAACTTGATCTTCTTGCTGGTTTATTCACTCTGCTTTTGTTTGAGCTTATTCTCCATGCTAAATTTGAGATTCGTTGATGTTGTTGTTGATGTTCTTGAGGAAGGTACCTTTTATTGTACATTTTGAATATATCTAAAGAAATATCGTCCTTGTCTGTCATTAATCCGTGAATATCAGCCACAGGCATCAGATACAGATGCCCCATATTTGTTGCGTCAGGGACATTCTTGTTATTCTGATTGTTGTTTAGTTTATTGAGACCCATTTCCAAAGGTGGAGTTTTAGTTGTAGATGATGTAGTTCTTGATGAAGATTCTGTTCTAGTAGAAAACGTTGGTGAGTACATAAGGGTGTATAATATGATAATAGGAATAGATGTGTAAGTGTATGGTTATGTGAATGTGGGGATGAAGAAAAAGATTTTAAAAATGATCAGGTATGGAGAATATATATAAATGTATGTGCACCAATGAATTTTTTTTTTTTCCCCAAATGCCTTTATTATATTTATAGTTACAGTTAAATATAGTACTGGTTTTTCTTACACCAACAATAATAGTTTCTTTTTTTTTTTTTTTTTTTTTTTTTTTTTTTTTCTAGTTGGATAGTAAATGGTGGGGGTGAAAAGGGAAGGAAGGACCTGGTAGGAATAGTGGAAGTAAGTTTATGTGAATGATTAACTAGAGGAATGAATGAAATAATTAAACAATTACAATGGAAGAGGATGAGAAGAGGGGGGAAGGGGGATTTCCATTTCTAATTATTAAAAGTAGAATTAGAGAGATCACAAATAAAAGAATCATATTCTAATTTTGGTGATAAGAATGAAATTACTCATATTCATTCATTCTGTTAATAATCTCTTCTTTAAAATGAGTGTAAAGCAAGTCGTGCAATTAAAATCAAATCGGTTTGTTTCATTTTGAACAATACTTTCTAGTTTTAGTGATCAGATTTTCACTTAGTTCCGTCTTTGGCATAACAATCCAAATTATCAAAAAACGAACCAAATACTTTTTTTTATTTGGTTTCTAGTAGTCTATCAAACTGACTCTATGAAAAAAACGAATGGAAGTCCAACTTCCTTGACGAGTTTGGAAGTCCTTAAACAGAGTTTAGAAACAAAAAGGGCCCTAAGAGTGTATCCCTGTAAAATTGATAAATAATACTATGGTTGCTGGTAACCACCGGTAAACACTATTGTTGACCCCTCTCTACATTTTCTTTTGTCCTTGTCGTCCCCTCTCTGCCACTACCACCACCAAAAGGCTTAAAAGCCTTTGTTTAAATATTACCGTTCGGCAAAATTACTCTCAGTTTCCACCAAATGAAACTAACCATCTGTAAGTTAATGTGACACAAAGTACTGGTAGTTTTCACGGGCTAATAATAACAATAGTCTTGCATATAATAAGATAACAGTTTTTCAAATTCTTTTTTTGCAGATATTAAAATTACACCCAATCATAATTACGAAAACTCCTTTAACGGTGCATAAAGTTCTTTATCTTTGGCTTATCAAAATCTGGTTGTTTGCAGATTGTTTTCTTTTATTGATTTTTTTTTTAGTTAAGAACTATATTGGATCTTCACTAGAGTGGCTGATAATTGGTTATAATTGGATTGAACTATAGTTAAGATCTTGATGATATTTGGGTAGTTGGGAAAACCTTGGCAACAGCATTGATGGCAGGTGGTGATGTATCTAGTGTTTCCATTGGCACAGGTTGGTAGTAGTTACAATCTTGAGTTATTTTTTGGGGATAATAGGAAGCTACTAGAAGGAAAACAAACATGAAGAAATAGTTGGAATATCTTTTCCCTCACAATTTGAGTTTCTCATCTTCAAAAACATTCAGAAGAGAGCAAAAAAAAAAAATACAAAAAAACAGCCAACAACCAATTTCCTTCTTCCTTCATTCTATTTACTCAAGAAACATGGCTGATAAAATTAAAGAAAAAAATCAATACCATTTATTGAAATCAAAATATCCTGGTGTTGGTGATCCAGATACTACAAGAGAAGAATTCTTAACCACTATACATAATGATACAATTGGTGCTTTGGCTCATCACCACCACCTACTTTTATACAACTCACTAATAACAAATGAACATCCGTATCAATTAAAACAAAAGTTTATACGAAAACTAAAATAAACAAAACATAAAACAGAGTAAGAAATGACTACGTAGTAAATGTCTTTGTTGTTGTGGATGTTTCAACTAGATTATTCGGTGACGGTTTCTTGCACTTCAACCAATAATGGAGCTCTTTCATCAGAAACATCTCTGACGCCACCAACAACCAAGGCAATAAAACTCCAAACTGTTAAAATACCAGCAATAACAAAGGCAAAGATCCATTGGAGGGCAAACACTTTGGTTGCTAATTGTCCAAATGCCAAGGCAAACATAAGATATGCATTAGTGAATCCAATAGCCCAATCATTGAATAACAATAAAAACACACCTGGAACAAGAAGGAAATCCCAAATGAACACATTGGCAAGAATTCTACCAAACAATTTATGAATGTGGAACATGACGGCCCCATTCCAAAACAAGGCAAACATCACCCATGATAATGGCATGGCAGCCAAGGGAACATGAATCAAAAACCAATTAACCAATGGTTTAACAGCAAATGTCTTGTGAGCAAAATACAAAATCAACAAATTGAAAAAATTCAAAATCAAGACGATTTCACTCCAGATATAATGACCATTGGAGAATAATTCCGACCAAATATAGATGAGCACGTTGAAAATGGGGAAATGCCATCCTACCAAACTAATAATGGATAATCTATATTCATCAGGGAAAAAGATTTGTGCTGTGTAGATGATTTGCCAAAGATATAATACCCCCCAATAAATAAACAATAAAATATTGCTTGCGGTGAAAGGAGTATAAGCAAGATCACCTTCTGGAACTCCGGAATATTTTAAAGTACCATAAATAGATAATAATAATGTAATTATAGTAACTGCCTTGTAAGTTCTTAACTCTTCAATTGAATATGCCATCGTTATTTAAGAATCAGCTAGTTTTGAAATGAAAAACAAAAAAAAGAAATGGAAGGAAGGAAGGAAGGGGGGGGGGGGGGTTTAAAAAACAATACTTTTTATGTGATTTAAAGGATAATAAATAGAAAATTTCCAAAATAACCTGACTTGGGATTGGAAAGAAAACAAAGAATAAATTGCAATAATACCAATGATTAAATTTATCGAGGAGGAACAATGCTAATTTATACAAAAAGGAATTAGAGATGTAATAAAACTGATACTTTTTTTATTTTATTGTTCTTAATTGGATATGTGTATATGGGGGTAGTAAAATAAAACCTATAGCAATCATAAATTTAAATTAGTATTCGATGGACTCGAAATTATACACCACAAAATCAAAAATAAATTGTAAGGCAAATGGAAGGAAGGAAAGGAAAGGAAAGGAAAAAGGGGGAAAGAAGAAAAAATGGGAAGAATGGATATAAGAAATGAATAGAATGACATAATTTCGAGCCACTTGATTAAACGAGATGATCAAATGATCTAAACTCAATCCAGTACTTTAACTCCCCTTCTACCTTTCCCATTTTGTCTACATTATTCTATACTTTGACAATATTAATGTTACTGTAAAATTTCTTACAATTATTCTCGAAAAAGATTTTCTATGGAAGAAATTTTCGAAAAAAATAAAAAATTATAAACACCTCGTAGCATTGTTTCAGTAATCAATTTCTAACGGTAGTATGGCTCCTTAAATTTGATTACACAGATTATTTTTTGTCATTTTATTTGTGATAAGTGATATTATGGGACGATAAGATTATCAGGCAGATTCGTTATTGGTGGTCCACAAGGTGATGCCGGTTTAACTGGTAGAAAAATTATTGTTGATACTTATGGTGGTTGGGGTGCCCACGGTGGTGGTGCTTTTTCTGGTAAAGATTTCTCCAAGGTGGATCGTTCTGCTGCTTATGCTGCTCGTTGGGTAGCTAAATCATTGGTTACTGCTGGTTTAGCCAAACGGGCTTTGGTCCAGTTCTCCTATGCTATTGGTGTTGCTGAGCCATTGTCTATCAATGTTGATACTTACAACACCTCCGAATATACATCGGATCAGTTGGTTGCTATCATCCGTGCTAATTTTGACTTGCGTCCTGGTGTTATTGTTAAGGAGTTAGATTTGGCTCGTCCTATTTATTTCAAAACTGCTTCTTATGGACATTTTACAAACCAAGAGAATCCTTGGGAGCAACCTAAGAAATTAAAATTTTAAAAATTGTAAAAATCCATAATAGATTATTTTAATAAAAATTATTTGTTTGTTCTTAGAAGTATAGACAGATATTTAGCAATTTACAAGACTGGTGATAAGAGAAAAACTGGCCGGTAGTCAACTCTTTCGCGCGAAGCAGTATTGCGGGTGGGGACCTACTAATAAAAACGCTTCTAAAATATTAACTACAATAAACACAAACTTATCTAATCCTTATAATCTATCGGCACGTTACAGCCCTCATCACTCAACGAATTGAAATATTTGTAATAAAATATGATAGCAAACACAATACCAATGGCACTACCGAAACCAACATCGAAAAAATGATGACGATAATCTTGAGTTCTAGTCAATGCAATATAAGCTGCCACTAAAATGGGTAATCCTGCTATTACAATGTAACCGACCAGTTTACGTCTTTGAATCAATTTAAATTGTCCCACCAACCATAATGACAAATATAATAATCCTGCAAATGCCATTGAAGAATGTCCTGAAGGAGTTGATTTTAGTCCATCCGATAGATACATTGGACCCAATGGTGAAGTACAAACTTCAATTCCCACCAATTTATTTTTTGGAGTTCCCTTCTGTGGCCCACATCGTTCTAAAAAATCTGGTCGAGGATTACTTATCCAACATTTTAACACGTCTGTCAATACTGAAGTGACACAAACACTTAACCATAGTCCTAAACAGGATACTTGTAAGATATGTAATTTTTCAAAATTGGATTCTCCTAGATATAATGAAATCAAACATATTATAAGAGTCGGGATTAACACTGAATACAAATACAATTGGTTATCGGTTACTTGTTCTTGAGTTGCAAACGGATGAGAGATTGTTGGGTCATTGATATAAAATTGACGTGAAAATGGTTGAGCTACTTCAGTTACTTGGAAAAAAATGATAACTAAAAGGATAACAACGATCCAATCGGGAATGAATTTTTTAAACTTGGAAGAATTGAAGTAGACTTGGGGCATTGAGAGGGTATTGTGAAAACTTTTACTGAGAGTCCAAGACCATGTCAAATCTTGTTGAGTTTCTTTTTTTGTTAGATCTTTTTTGGACGCGTGGTGTTGACAATCAGGCATATTGATCCATAGAGATAAGTAAAAAATAGAAGCATGTTGAAATCTGTTTCAATGTGCCACTATAATTGATTGACAGCCTAGTTACTACTTTATAAATAGCAAGAAAAGGATATTACAAAAGTGCTATCAGAAGAAGTTCTAGTTCTCTCCACTGGAAGACGAAATACAGAAATACTTCTTATGACTATATATCCTATAACCACTCAAAAGAAACAAAAATAAAAATAACTATAAAATAAAAACAAAAATATTCTTAATCCAATAGCTGGTAGAGATCTAACAAGTACCACGATAAGACTTTTTATTCTTCCCGGATTTGTGATTATCCTTCTTGTGTTTTTCTTCTTTGACTTCAGAAACACCACCAGAGGCAATAGCAGCCAATAACTTATGAATTCTTTCTCTATTTTCAACATCAGTGTGCTCACCACTTGTTGAAACATAATCAGTAATGGAATCAGCAGCTTTGATCAAAAGTTCGGTAGCATCGGTGATGTCTTGAATTAATCTCTCCAACAAATTCAAAGATAACGAGTTACGAACAACAACTCTCAAAATCTCCTTGTCGTTCTCAGATGGAGGCAAGTGGTAGTTTGGAATAATATAACCTCTTTTTCTTAACAATGTTGACAACAATTCTTGAGGCAATTCAGGGTACTTGTCTCTAAACTCTTTGGAGAATCTGAATGCAACTACAGGCAAACCAGGCTTGAAATCTTCATTAATAGTATAAAGCTTAGAATCCAAATGTTTGTCATCGACTTCTCTAGTGAATTGAGCTTTTCTTTCTGATTCACTCAATTTATGGTGAATAACCGAGACAACCTCAAAATATTTACTTTCCTCCAAAAATTCCGACAACAACCTAGCATTGGTCATGCACCCATCAAAGATTTTGGCATACCCTTGTCTGCCTAAAGTTAAAAAGTTGTAGTATTGGGTAATGACAGGGAAACCAGGTCTAGAGAAATTTAAGCCAAATGTTTCTTCAACACCACCGAGATAATCCAAACTAAAACGCAACTCTTTGGGCAACAAATCAGCATCTTTCCAGATCACCCAACCCAAACCAACAGAAGTCAACCCAAACTTGTGACCAGAGGTATTAATCGAATCAACTCTAGAGACAGCAAAATCCCATTTCAAATGGGGGAAAATAAATGGTGCAACAAATCCACCCGATGCTCCATCAACATGAATTCTGATATCCAATCCACGTTCTTTTTCAACTTCATCTAATAATTTCGAAATTTCTTCAACAGGCTCAAATGCACCAGTAAAGGTAGATCCCATAATTACAAAAATGCCAATTGTGTTTTCATCAATATTTTCCTTGATTTTGGAAACATCAATCAAATGACCAGATTCTTCGGTGACAGGAATTAATCTGTTTTCTACATCAAAATAACAAGCAAATTTTTCCAAGGCGACTTGAGCACATGTAGCCATCAAGATATTTGGATTGGCAGTAGATTTACCTTCAGCTTTTCTTTTCAATTGCCATCTTTTCTTCAAAGCCAATCCAGCTAACATTATAGCTTCAGATGAACCAGTTGTGGCTGTACCAATAGAATTAGTTACTCGGTTACCAGTTACATTATCTACTTTCCCAGGGGCACCCCACAAGTTGCTTAAAATAGATATACATCTGGTTTGTATATCTATCAAGCTTGGGTACTCGTCGTTATCCGCCAAGTTTTTGGTTAAGTTATCTTCGATTAATTTCAAAGATGTACCATCAACATAGGTGTTAACGAACGAGGCCAAATTCAATGTGGGGACCCCATCAAGAGATAATTCTTGGGAAAGATATTTATAAATCAATTGTTCATTTGATGAGTTTTGTGGGATTTCAAATTGAGGAATGTTCTTGTGGGAATCAAATGCATCAATGAATTGATCTTTACGCAATTGGGCTTGTGGAGTTTTCTTCAAAATTTGCGTTTCCAATCTCAATGCATCAATGTGTTTACTTAAAACCATATTTGTATAAATTGTTGTTTTTTTATGTTGTTGAAATGATGAATGAATGGATGAATGAATGAATGGAACAGTCAATCAATTGAGTTGTGGTAACTAAAAAAAAAAAAATTTAAAGCCTTATTTATATGTATTCATTTCACCACCACTCCTGGATGGGCACAAATTAAATTATTGGTGTTTCCCGTCCATTGTCTTTGATTGCTCTAGCATCATTTAGCTCTACATACTTTAATTTGCTTCGTTTAGTGCCAATTTTAGTTCCATGTATATTCTTTTTGCTTCTTCTAGCTTCCTTCTACATTAGCTTATTGTTCCAACTGGCTACGGCTTTTAATCGTATCTTTCAAAACTATACTTTACAAACAATCGTAGAAAAAACTACAATGTTAATGATGTAAACGGCAAACAATTAATTGCTTTGAAACAGGGCTTTGATGCTGACATAATTCCGACTTAGCCATGTGGCCTCTTTTTAACCGACCATCACAATTATATACTTAACAGTATAGTTATAACCGAACGATTTAATGGTTCACAATTTCTAAAATTATTGAACAAAACTGATTTCCTCCCTCCCAAATTCTTCCAGACATCTATGAAATAACAACATCAACATTTGTGACCACTTACACTACAACTCGCTCAAATGAAGAGCTAAAAAAAATCTGATTGTACAAGTAGGTTCAGTGGGGCCATTCTACTCCAGAGACCACTTTTTTTTTCTTGAAAAAATGAATATAATTATGGAGTTATTTGGATAAAAAGTTGTTAATTATTAAGATTCTCTTGGTAAGAAAAGAATATTTCATTTTGTGTCATGTTGTACAAATTTCCCAAATCGTCCAGACTTTGACAAGCAAATGTGGACCTTAGTAAACCAGCGCCAGCACGTGACGCATGAAAAGCAATTACTTTTCCGTCTTTTTCTGTTTCTGTTTCCCTAAGCTAAAGTTTATTAAATTATATACACAAACTAAACTACAAGGATATAAAGTTATAAATTCATGATTATGAAAAATACGTAACATCAAATCTCCCGGAGAAAAGAAGTCGGTATACAAAACAAAGAAAAATACAAAAAAAAAAAAGTTCAAGTTTCTTTACTTTCTTTTATTCCATTTTCTTCATTAGTTGAACACAGTTCCTTCTCTTTTCAAAATATTATACCGATTAACCTAACATTTATTCAACATCGTCAAATTTTTGGTCAACCAAGTCTGGAATATCTTCACCACCGGCATCAGCAGCAGCAGCGTCAGCAGAACCAGTGTTGAAGTCTTTTGGAGTTTTACCAGCTTGGATCTGTTCAGCCAATTGTCTCAAGATTTCCAAGTTTTCAGCACCCAATTGTGGTAAGATTTGTGGAATCAATTGAGTAATATTCTTTTCTTGTGGATAACCAGTGAAGGCAAAAGTGTTAGAAGCTGGAGCACCTTGAACACCAACTCTGTTGAAATGTAAAACTTTACCATCTTCTCTAAAGAAATTGGCTTCTTCAACACCTTCAATCTTGGTAGCTTTCAATTTACCTAAAGCTTCAATCAATTTGGTGTCATCTTGTTCGGTCTTGATGTTCTTTTTAGCTTTAATTCTTGAACCACCAACCTTTTTAGCAGATGATTTTTGTAATTTGGCTAATTTTTCTGGATCGACTGGCATGGTATTCTATGACGATTAAACGAAAAAAAAATTATTAAAACTTTGATTCTTGTATTCTACCTATCTTAAAACAAGAAAGAACACAAGATTTTCACTTCCTTTTTTTGTTGAAAAATTTTGGTGGTTGAAGAAAGAAAAAAAAAAAAGTTTTCAGCAATACAATAATTGAAATGATACACACGACCTAAATATCCTGTATATAGGCAATACTCTTGAGAATTAGATCAACCATCTATGGTACCACATATATTCTTCATTTGGAATATAAATCTTGTTTAAGTACATATGGGATGGCAATGTAGATGATTGTGTTTGTGTCAAAGGTTCAAGATGTTACAGTGAAATATTTGAAATCACATCTGTGTTGTGTGTGTTGGTAATGTCACTGATTCTTAGAAGCATATATCACCGCAACAAGTTGTAGAACAACTCGTAATTTATTTATTTTTTGTATAGTGAATAATGGATTTCATAAAGAATGGATATTTCTGGGATATAAGCGAGGGGTTGGATTAAGAATATAATAATAAAGACCAAACCAATTTTAAACCTGCAATGCAACAACAACGACAGTTTTCTGTTTTTGGTTAACTATCACGCACCCCCATTCTCCACTATTATCTCAACAACAACAAAAAAAAAAAACTACAAATTTTCAGCATTAAACTTTTTGACATAAAAAACAACCACTAGTTATATACTACTTGATTGTCATGACTTTCCTCAACCCGTCCTCAATAGTTAAATATACACAAAGTAGTCAATTTCATGATTTCATTCCTGACTGGATAGTTGCGACTGTAACAGTAGTATTCTTTTTTTCAGTTGCAGAGACTGCACTTCCATTCCAAAGGCAGTTTTCCCTTGATGATTTGACTATTTCCCATCCATTTGCAATTAAAGAACGGGTTTCTGGAATTTTGTGTATTGAAATTGCAGCATTTGTTCCATTATTTGTAATTCTAGCATCATTATTAGTAAAATATCAACATGGGGCATTTTCTTCCCATCAACAAGCTTTGCACTGTCTACAAATTAGTGTTTTAGGTTTGATAATATCATTGAGCTTAAATGGAGTGATCACAGATATACTTAAAATTTGGATAGCTCGACCAAGACCTGATTTCTTGGAGCGTTGTGGTCCAGCACCAGGAACACCATTACACCAGTTGGTAGACTCAAGTGTTTGTACTGCACCTTTGGGCAAAGCTTTGTTGGTTGATGGTATGAAATCAACGCCATCCGGACATTCTTCGATTAGTTTTGGTGGGTTGTTCTATTTAACATTATGGCTATCGGGACAATTTAAGTTATTCCAGAATAGAGAATCCCTGCGATACGTTTACAAGTATTTCCTTGCATTTTCACCATTATCATTAGCCACATATATTGCATTAAGTAGAACACAAGATTATCGACACCATTTTACTGATATAGTGTTAGGAGGGGCAATAGGTATCAGTTTTGCCTGGTGGTCGTACCATCATTATTTCAACAGACTCGTTTCAGAAGAGTCACACAAGCCTATAGATTCCGAAACCTTAACTGAACTGTTGTTACCACATTAATTATCAAGTAAGTATGTAATACCATAGAAACTGCAATGCAATGCTCCTTTTTTATCTTTTACCTGTTCTGGTTAACAAATAAAAAGAGTATTTTTGATTCTATTAGGTCTGGTTTCAAGTTGTCGCAGAACTAAAGCTGAAACAAAAATCTGAAACCACTCCAAAAATGTAAGTTGCAACCAAAAAAAAAAAAAAAAAAGGGAAAAGAGAGATATGAAAATAAAAATAGAATAAACTAAATCTTCACGTCGTTGGTCAATTAGCTGCAAAATGCAGGTGAAAATAACAAACTTAAAACACACCTGCATCACGATTGTTATAGTTTATTGTTACAAATAACATACACCAGGTGTTTATAAATTAGTCCTGACGACACTATATGTAGAGAGAAGTTTTACTATGGTTTTTATTTATTCTTATGCATATTCTTCAACAATAAAGAATGGAGATTGTTGGTAAAAGAGATGATGGCGATACTACCATTTACATGACATTAACATCTACATCAACATTGAATAGCAAAAACATTCCAAATACAAACCCTACAAATGTTATACAGATAGTATCTTGGGTAACACAAACTATTGAGACAACTATCGTTACATCAACTCCAATATTGAGAACACCATCTACATCCCAAACTACTACTTCCACTTCCAAAGATATTTCAATGGTATTAAGTGCCACTGAAACAAAAAGCACAACTCCCTCATCTAGTGCAGACACTACTTCCTTGTCATCACCAACAGCATCCAAAAAGGTTGGTGCTGTCTCCACTATCCCTATTCAAAACAGCTTCAGTGATGTGTCATACTCTACCGGTAATCGGTCCTTACAAATTGGCTTAGCAATAGGTATTCCAATAGCAATATTTTCCATCTTTTTCATTGTATTAGGAGTATGGTATTACATTCGTGAACGTAAACGGAAAAGAAAAACACTATCGTTCAATGAAAAATATTACAAACCTAGAGCAAGCGATGTAACATTGACTGCTGATAAACCTTATCCTATCCTTTTTTCTCCTGGGGCATACTTCAAGGATGAAAGACAATACGAGTTACCCCAAAAAAGAGATCAGTTAACAAGCAGATTGAGTAAATCCTTCCCTATACGAAGAAAGGAAAAGGAGATATCAAGCTCAGATAATTTTGCCAAGCGAATGAGTGTTTTGACCCCAATTTTTTTGAAAAAGTTCAATTTAAAAAAAGCTAGTCATGAAAACAATGAAACCGTAAAACCACAAGTATTGAGTATTCCAGAAAATCGTTTGGAGAATTCCAGAAAGCCCACAGACAATCTCAATTTGCCACCAGTTATAACTATAGGCAGCAGTGGACTAGATCCGGTGAGAGGCGGAATTAGCCCAGAACAGAGTTTATACACTGTCATTCGATCATACAACAAAAGTCTTGGTGACGAGTTGAATATTGAAATAGGAGATAAAGCAGTGATTTTGGAAAAACATTCTGACGGCTGGTGTAAAATCAGATTGGTTCGTATGGGCAAAGATTACTATAATCACCAATTATCTCTGGATATCGGCTTAGTCCCTAAAATGTGTTTACAAAAAATCTAAGCAAGCCAGGTCGTAACTAAAATGCTTTATACATATTTGTATTGCTCTAAATCATATTTTATTTAATATACTTTAATACAATAGGCACAAATAGACCGCACAATAAGCCCACAAATTTTTCCGGTATTGTATGGAAAAAAACTGAAGTAATCGTAAACAGAATGAACCACATGACCAAAATCAAAACAGCTATTACCTCGATTATTGTTCGAAGAGTTCGATTCAGGTCCATTTTTGTATCACCAGTTGTGTTACTATAGGGTACAGTATAACGATTACTGTTTTCTAGGTCAATCACATGGTTCGGAAAGTATCCTGATATCCATGTTACATGATTCAAAAGCAACAGCCATATCAATAAGCTGCTGGAAATTAAATAGGTATAATGACTGGAACTATCAAATGGGTCAGTCCACACCCCACCACTTCTTTCACACGCATACTCTCTGTATATACCACGAATGGAGCAAGTTGCACCAGCAATAACACTTATTCGCTCAAAAATCGGGGATCCAAAAAACCATTCTAGCAAAATCACAATCCAAATAGTGTTGATCAAATATATTTTGGTATAGAAAATAAGAATGTCCTTGTTTGTGTCTGGTAAATATGCGCTAAACGCAACTAGCAACCAGTATAACGTAGTAAACCACAAGTAACCATTATTACTGACAAGGTACTGTTCCAAAAATCTGACCAAGAAAACCTGACCAATATACTTGTTATACTGCTTGAGCAACAAGGTAAGGGGAATTGATCCAATGTATACTGTCGGGTATATTAGTAATGATATATTATAAGGTGTCAACTTATATCTAGTACTCATTTTGCAGTTGTGGGTAGTAGTCAATATATTCGAACATATTCCCAAGAACGCACACCGGAAAATCAAAACAACAAGCCAGAAAACAAAAACCCGCATAAAAACAAACCCCACCCGTGTCACGTGAACTAGGGTCATTTGTACTTGCAGGGGTAATACGTGTATTTTTTGTTTTCAAGAGGGCATTCTGGGCTTACAATGGTTGCTAAACCCATTAGTAATTATAGGACTCTCATTCTTTATAATTCTTCTTCTTCTTCTTTTTTTTTTCTATTTGGTACTTTCTAGTAAAGCAAAAACACTTTCTATTAGGCCAAATCATATCAGCAATGTTATCTGCTTCAACCAAGAAACTTTTACCAAAACTACCTATTGGTTGTTCACCACTGAGAAAAATCATTTTGTATTCATCAAAACTATTCAGTACTTCATCCACATACTATAAACCCCTACAATCTGAGAAAACTACGGGCTCCAACCCAGCACTCACATTTCCTTGTCTAGATAAATTGGAGCATAAAAATGAGCAGTTGTCAAAAGGTAACCTTAAAGCATCCTCTACATCATTAGAATCTGGACCAGAACCAAGTTATGGCAACGTGAAAACTGGATTTCATGTATATAAATCAAAGAAGCCCATATTTTTAGATCATGGAGGGCATTTACCCGAGTATGAAATAGCATATGAGACTTGGGGACAATTAAACAAAGAAAAATCAAATCTTGTATTGGTTCATACTGGATTATCTGCTTCCCTGCATGCTAAGTCACAACCAGAAAATCAGCAAAATGGATGGTGGGAAAATTTTATTGGACTGGGGAAATTCATTGACACGGACAAGTATTTTGTTGTTTGTACAAATGTACTTGGGGGTTGTTATGGGTCAACCGGGCCCTCGTCCATTGACCCTGCAAATAACGAACAATATGCAACCAGATTTCCAATACTAAGTGTTAACGACATGGTTCGTGCACAACGGGAGTTGGTGAGAGACCAATTTGGAGTTGACAAAATCCATGCATCTATTGGTGCATCTATGGGAGGGATGCAATCTTTGGCATATGGCTGGGAATTTCCAGATGAGGTTGAAAAAATTATTACCATTAGTGGTTGTGCAAGGTCACATCCATACTCAATTGCCTTGAGATATACACAAAGGCAAGTATTGATGAGTGATCCAAACTGGAACCGTGGGTCTTACTATAACAAAACCCCACCACATGTTGGTATGAAGTTAGCTAGAGAGATTGCTACCGTAACGTATCGATCAGGACCTGAATGGGAATATAGATTTGGTAGACAAAGGGCTGACGAGAGCCAACCACCTGCATTATGTCCAGATTTTTTGGTAGAAACCTATTTAGATCACGCTGGAGAAAAGTTCTGTCTTGAATACGATGCAAATTCTTGGCTTTATGTTTCAAAGGCAATGGATTTGTTTGATTTGGGATACAAAAGTAGAAGCAAAGCATTAGAATCTAGATCCAAAGCTGAATCGCTGTACTCAGGTAAAGTTACGAGCAATATTCCCAAACTTGCTATTCCTGAAACCCCATACCAAGAAAAATCCACAAAGGCCATCATTACAGTAGAGGAAGGTCACCTTGATCTAAAGAAAGGGATGACTCGATTGGCCAATAAAGATGTGCTAGTTGTAGGTGTGGAGTCAGATATTTTGTTTCCCGTTTGGCAACAGCGTGAAATTGCAGATGTATTGATGGAAAATAATGTTTCGGGTAATGTCGAGTACTTTGAATTGGGAAACGATATATCCAATTATGGGCATGACACTTTCTTGTTAAGCTTGAATGATATTGGTAGACCAGTGAAGAAATTTTTAGAAGACTAGAGTTTCTTTATATTACAATAACGGCAAAAATATGTGATTGATATATGTTAATACACAATTGATCCGTGATGAGGATCTAATTCGTAGCCAAACTTTCTACTAATTGCATAAATGTACTCTCTCAAATTACCCACAAGCACCTTTGCCAAACCGTTGTTTTTCTTTTTATCATCTGGTTTATCCAAATGGTGTGGCAATAAATTATCATGAGCACTCAAACTAACAAATAATGCAAACGGAACAAGCCAAACCAATAACCCAAAAAATGAGCATATTTCGACAAAAGTGGGAATACGTGGCGGTACATAATCAGGTCTCAATCTCACTTCCAATGGAGGGATGTAAGGGTTGTTGAAATGATGGAACCATAAAAAGTGATTACTTATAACTAAAACACATGAAAGCAAAAACACTGGCGAAGACAATTCAACATAAGGAAACTTGTGTAAATTCTGCAAATACACATAATAGGAGAATATTGAAAACAAAGTTAATTTAATAGGAAATTTATCAAAGATTAGCAATAATAGGAATGTCACTATTATGGAATAAATCAATTTCTTAAGTAATCTTTTAGTTGGCTCTGTATGTTCCTCAACTAACTCAGATATATAATATAACCCCGAAGCAATCGAAAGTACTAGTAAAATAAAACCAACTATGGCACCAATGTAAGATAGCAATTGAAGAAACATCCTTCAGTTTTCCTAATAACAGTCAAGATTAATAAAATAACTCAACTGTCTGAGTAGAGCTGTGGATTTATGATTGTTAAAATATTGGCTTTTCTCAAATTTTTTTTTTTTTTTTTTTGCTTTTGCTTTTGTCTTGAACCTGATTTCATGGACTTTCACAGTTTTACCGCGTCGTTCCACACAACTGATACCTATACTGCAAGATTGTTCATTTAGAGTATAATTTAACAAGGCCTACCACCTACCTTGATATGTCAACAACAAATCACAATAATATTTAGTATATATAAAAAAAAAATAAACAGTTTCTATTAAAAATTAAATTATCAACTCTGTAATCTCAATCGTAAATTTCCATTGGTGGAAGCCTATCGGTGTTGTAGAACCAATTATTGTTTCGCAACTCAACACTTAACCATTCGGCTGGAAAGTACACCAAGTGGCCCTGCACTGCATTCAATAGTCTCTCAGCCGAATTTTTATCATATACAACATCACCACTTTGGATTTTTCTTCTAGCTAAGTAAGTACGTGCTCTTTTCCTGGTTTTAGACGCTGGCACCGTTCCAGCTGTAGCAGAGGGTTTATCAGTAGGGGTTCCCGATTCTTCTGACTCCTCTCCTTCGGTGCTCGTCTTTTCTGCACCCTGAATGTTGCCTTCGGATTTATGGGCTGTTTTGTCACTAGCATGCTTGTCCCGATTTTCTGCCACACCAGCAAATGTACTAACACGACGACTAAGCTTAGCTCTCAAGTTGGTTTCTTGTTCCAGTTTATTTTGATTCTCATGACCTCTTTCTGGTGGCGCCTTACCTAACAAACCATATTCGTCCTCACTTGCTTCGTCAACTTGTTCTAGTCTAGAATTGTTTGCACGTCGTGGTTCCTGGTTGTCTCCCACTTCAGCTTTTTCATCCGAGTAGTTTTCTGCAAGTTGACCTTGGTCGGTGTCCCTATCTTGTGCTTTCATAAACATACTTTGCAATTTTGTAAAATGTGTGTACTCTGACCATCGACCCACAACATCATCTGGTTGACAATGGAACACCATACGGTATATATCAGTGTTTCTCCTTGCAAACTCATTCCATCTTGCTTCGTAGAAATCAGGGTCGATAGGATCTTCAAATTCATAAGGATCAACAAAGTTACTTACAGCAGCATTAGGGGTTGTCAAATTGTTAATGATATCTCTAGCAGCGGACTCACTCAAAGATACTGTTGGAAATTCCTTATCCAAACTAAAGTCGGTATCAATTCCCTCGGAAGTAGGTAATGTGCCACTAACAGGCAATCCTTGGGAATCACTACCATCACCAGCATTATCACTTTTAGACAAAACTGGTAATCCCAATTTTGCCCTTCTCTGGTTCTCTGTATCATTCATGCTCTTTTCTCTAGCAGCAAGTCTTTGCAAATAGGAGATCTTCTTAAGCAACATCCATCTTTCCTTGTTTCTTTCTGCAATCATGTCTTCAGATTCGTCATCCATTTCTCCACTCATATGACAGTCATCTGACTCCAAAAAGTTTCTGACACTATCAAAATCAGGCAAAAATGAACCTGTTGGATTAGTCTCCATTGCAAGAAGGGAAAGTTCATTCAAAAATTTACCACTACTAACCCTTGCCCTCTTTGCCAACTTTGACTTGTATTTGTCTAATCCTTCACCATAAACATCTTTTTTATGCGACTCGCTATTTTGAACCCTGTTATCGTATGAATGTTTCTTGCTATCACGCACACCTTTGTTGGCTTCAAATGGACCTGTACGATTGTTAAATGAAATTGGTAAGAAAAGAGGGGGAGGCAAAGTTGTGTCTTCTTCTTCAAAGTTAACCTCGGCAATTTCAGCATCATATTTCGATACATGAATAAATTCCTTCCACCTCCTGGTTCCCTCTGGTTGCTGTAATATATCTCTTGATGCAATCTCCACCATAGCAGACAATGTCCGATTCTCTGGATTTCTAAACTTGTTAGTGGCAAATTTCTTACCTTCCTCTGAAGCAGCGAAGTTTTCGAATCTCTTAAACCTTCTCTCCACAACATCAACGATATCGATATTAACTCCAAGATGTTCTCTCATCAATCTCATTCTTAATGTGTGAGCAAACTTTGCTGCCAAGTACGGCTTACCGTTCATTTTACTCTTTACCATTTCCTTGTCACGAATAACTGCAGCAACTTCAGAATCACGGACACCACGCATGGACCTCTCGTTGATGTTGGCACTCCCAATAATAACGGATCTGTCATCGACAATCATAGTTTTTGCATGAATATACAACTGTTCAGTAACCAATGTTCGGTTGGAACCTATTCTACCCCATTTCCGTAAGGAGAAAAACTGGATATATTGGTCTGGGTCAATGCCCTTTTTCCTCAATTTTGCAAAAATTGAAGTCTCACCTCGGGAAATCGACATGTACTGACATTGCATGATCACACGCACAGACGACCCTTCTGCTTCATCAACTTGAGCTTCAAAACCAGGCATCAAAGGTATAACAATAATAGCTTTCCAATTAGTACCTTCTCTATGTGCTCGAATGATCCTGTCAACCAACGCATCACCAATTCTATTCTTGATTTCAATACCATCAATAAAGCAAGCAGTTACAAAAAATTGATTCTCAATATAAACAAAGTGTTCAGATGTTTCTATTAATTTGAGATATGCATTTTGAATGCTTTGCTCATGTTCCTTCAAACCAAGTGACCAGTTTCCGGATGATCTTAATAACTGGACCTCGCAGGTACCATCTAGTCCATGAGCCAATACCTCTTCTTCAGTCAAATCCGAAGGAGGTAACAAAAGTGGGGTGAGTCTGCTTGGCCTCTTTTGTCTAATCAAGTAATTCCATCTCTGAACAAAATGTCTGGCCAAATCTCTTGCAGTCTGACCACATGTATACATATGGACATCATGCCAAGGCATACGAGGAACAATATTTCTGTTATACATAGATTCATATGGTTTTTCAAGCTCCAGAAAATCTTTGACTCTAGGATTGGAATAATCTTTCCCCACAAAAACTTGAAAATTGGCAAAGTTTTCTGCTGTGATTCTGTCGTCTTGTGCGATATTTGAAAAATCTACACCAGAATCATCTGTTAAGGCGTGATCTGGTGTGTCGTATCTTCCATAACACAAATCTATACCACCCAAGAAAGCATATGTGTGGTCGACTATACATAATTTTTCGTGATGAGCCCAAAAGAATGTATTCTGAAGAAGTTGATTTGGAGATCTAATAACATGAATATTCTCTTCGTCAAGAGACAATATAGAATGTTTTGTATACAATGAGTCAGTAGCAACCGTTGACCCAACATTTCTGTAAATTATCACAAAAATCTTAACACCTTCTTTAGCTTTTCTTTGCAATAATCGATCAATTCTGTATTGTTGGTTTCCATTTGCCGGTCTTCGAAGATACAATTCCGGAGAAAGCCACCAGTCATGTATCATAATGGTATCCTTGGCCATTTCCAAAGCAGTGGAAACGGCCCAAAAATAGTCTCTAGCGTCAACAAACCACTGGGCAAAACAGTTCTCTCTAACTGGGGCAAAGGAATCAAATCTCTTATTTTGGGACCATATCGTCAGGTTTTGCATAGTTCTGAGAGAGTCAATCCAAAGAGAATGTTCTCTTTGAGATTTTGGCAGCATCACCAATTTTCTCTCTCTATTTTCCAAAGTTATCTTCAAATGTGGGAAAAACTTGTTTTCATTTTCATGCATTTGTTGTTGAGCAACAGAGGAGTTGTCAAATAAGGAGTCATCGTCATCCCTGTTTGCAATCTCCAAATTTCTGGCACTGATCTTGAAATCACTATCAACTAAGAATACATCCAAAGGGGTAGTAGAGTTAATGTCTGAAACATATGTGACATAACTATTTCTTACAAGCATCCACTTTTCAACTCTTCTCTCATAGATTCCTTTTAAATCATTCACTTTGAAATGGCCCACTCTCCAGCCCTGTGCTTTAGCTGTACCCCCAATATGCACTGGACCCTGTTTACCAGTATAACCAGATTCATAACTCAACAAAGACGAAAGAGGTGACAACTCAAAGAAAGTAAACAAAATGTTTGCCAGGGTTTTCAACTCTGTAATTTCAATCAACTCTTTCAAATAATTTTCAACATCCTTCATAAATTGGACATTCTTTTTCCGTCTGAGTTCAAGTAGTTCAGGATACTTTTCGAGTGATCCCACTGATGTTATACTTCCCAAACGCAGTCTCACTCTAGACAATGCTGATGGTACTGGTGAGAGCGAATGGTTGTCGTTGTTATCTGGTGCTAGAATATGGTCATCTTTTACACGCAGATCAGATAAAACACTTTTGGTCTTTTTGCTTCTTTTGTTATCCAATTTTCGAATTGGTGGAATTGGAAGTCTGGGCAATGGTTGAGATTTGTTTCCCACGACTCTACTTACAATTCTCGTTCTCTCGAGTTTGTAGGCCAAGTAAGCCAAGTCAGTAGCGTTCCTCTCAATGCTCCATTTCATTCTGTGCTTGTCAATTCCGTATTCTAAATCAATTCTGAATCTCCTATTTCTACTTGTTTCTTTGGGAGTGACATCAGTTAACCTGAATCCAAGAACTGACAACAACAACGGAGCTCTAGTTATACCATGCTCATCTTCTAACAAGCAAGAAGCCATTAAATTTATTGCAGGAGCACCAGTGGACATACCTGCTAGTAACTTTTCTGCCCTCTCCATAGTGGCATTTTCCGACTCGTCATTAAGCTCGTCGAATTCGGCTGTCATTGTACTTTGTCGTTTATCCTTGGTCTTTCTTCGATTGAAACGGCGCAATGTCTTTTTAAGTCTACCACTCTTGGTGGTGTCTTCTTTGGGATGCAAGGCATCATGCAAATTTGCAAATTCCGGCTCGGTAGGCGAGGTTTCTTGATTAGTCGATACTGATCTCCCTAAAATTCTCGACTGCATGAAACCACTCAAGGTTGCTGAACGGGTATGTGTAGGTCTTGATGATTCCTTTCTTGATGGATATTTGTCAACGTCTTCATCATTCACGAGCTCGAATCGGTTCAGATTTTGCTGCTCATCCTCCAAATGCTTGCCCTTTGTATGCAGTTGTTGTTGGTGTCTATCAGTGTCATATCGATACTCTTTATCATCGTTGGAATAGTAAAATGAAAGAGGGTTGCCTATTACTTGTGATGAATCGTCACGAGTATTCGGTGACGGAGACCTGTGATCTGGAAGAATGGGTCCATTATGGACAGATCGAAAAATTCTGTCTATATCCAGCAGCTGTCTAATAGCATCATTACTGTCAATAGTTCCATTTTCCTGTACTTCGTTCAAATCGTGTCTATCACCCTCCTTCTCATTACCAAAAAAACCTTTTGATTTCAGTTTATTGTCATTTCCATTCAATGGGTTCTCGTCTAATGGTGAAATGGGTTGTTCTACTGTTGGCAGCATTTTCAAATGAAAACGTGGCTGAAACAAAATGTGAGTTAGGTCGTTTATATTCTCGAATTATTCTTCTATAATTCTCTTTAGTTCACGGTTTCTAAACGTCCAAGCTTTCAGACAGATATTCTCTTCTTGAAATAAAAGAAAAGAGAAAATGAAATTGATATATATGAAGAAAATGTTGTTGTTTGATTGCTGTAGTTTTATACTACTATGTGACTTTTTTTTTTTTTTTTTGTTTTTTCGCTCTTGAATTTGTTGTTTACTTTTTCTAGGCTAAACCACGAAGTTAGACGGAGAAATTTCGCAGGCGGCAGTCTCTTCTCCACGCTTCTTAATCCCCACTGGAGTAAAATGACAAGGGAGAAAAATATACAAACTCTATTTCCTTGACAATACGACGAACCAATAACTAATAATACAAACGTAACATAGATTAAAATGTTGCAAATATCAACTGAATATCAACTGCATACCCTACTACTAATTACATTAACCTTTTTTTTTTCCCCTCTTTCCTACTCAAAGCAAACTAGTATCCAAACGGACTTTGTGACCCAACCACAAAGCATGCTCTGTGTGGTCCTTGAGATCACCCTGGTCGCTCCGTGGATGAATTAAAACAGATAATGGTCCATGGTTCAATTGGAAATAAGGAATTATAACTTTGAAAATTTCAGGATCTTTGAAATCCAACTCCCACATTCTAATTGGATGTGGCCCAATTGGTTTTTCCCAAAACTTGTGAACTCTTATCTCACCATTCTCAATTTCCTTAGCAAAGTCTTTTAATACTTTCTCCCTTAAGGCAAGAGCCAACTTTTCTTCTTTTTCATTACCATAATATGTATGCACATCATATGACTTGATGCCACCGTAAAATTTGTGATCTTCTCCCATATTCTAATTGTATCTCAAAATAAAGTGTAACTTTAAATATATCAACAAGGTGCCAGGAATTGTAATTTGTGGGATTTATAAATCGTTTTATATGTATTCGTCGGTTTTCCTTTTTTTTTTTTTTTTTTTGGTGTGTCTAATATTTTGTCTATATTATCTACTCGTTTAGTTACCACGCATTGTTATTGCTGACAAATATTTGTAATATTACTAAATTGTTCCTGCAACACAGTAATAATCAGGAGACAACAAACTCTAGTGTTTTACATCTTTTAATTGAATGTTAACGTAATCTTCACTAGAATATGACTGAGCATCAGCTCTCTCTTGAATATCTGTAGAGTCTTGATCAGTGCTTTCCTCGTCATCATCATCCGGTACTTCGATAATATGTGTGTTTAGTTGTCTGTAATTTATTCTTTTCTGTCTGGCCCTGTTTTTACTCCAAGTGACATAGCCAACACTTAGCCCCAACCCTAGAAGACTCCCTAGTATATTGGCTACTATATCATAAATGTCAAATACTCTTTTTGGGTTGACTAGGTTTTGTATAATCTCCAGCCCCACACTTCCACCTAAAGTACAAATGATTAATGTGATATTTCTCAACACTTTCAAAGACTTGTACTGTGTATCAAACACAAAGAAGAACTCAAGGGTTAAAACACAGAATGTGGTAAAGTGAATTAACTTGTCGTAGGGCAAATGAATCAGTGCAAAGCCCAAGTAACAGGCACCGATAAGTGAAAAGACAAATACTGGGTAAAACACATCAGTTAGTACTACACCATGAAAACCTGAAAATAACAGAAACACACATGTTCAGTTGATACATACAAATTAACACGGGATATCTAATGGATACCATTCTGATGGATTGGCCAATTATTATCAAATAAAAGAAGAATTAAATGCTGGAAATATGCTTTATGGAAGATCAACTTCTTTCAGAAAAGAAAAAACCAAAACAGAACTTGAAAAAAAAAACAAAAAGAAAAAGGACAAGCCCATCAACCTTCAAACAATCAAACGTTCTTTCTAAAATCAATGAACAGATCAAATTTACATATACTGTTTTTTGTACAGAAAAGGTGGAGCTCTATAGACTACTTACTAAAGTCTATACCACAGTCATCACAAACTACCAATATCTACCAACCATCTAAAAGCTCAAAATCAAATAAATCTAAAAATCTATCATCAGAAAGACAACTCAAATCTTATAGGAACAACATTGTGTCGCCTTTAAGATTAAATAAAATATATTCTCCTAGCTGGTACACACCGTATAAGGAAAATGATCTAGTGAAATCCCATCAATTTTTCAAAAATGCCAGAGTTGAATTGGATTGGACATTAGCAGACTATGAAGAAATACCAGACGTGAAATACGCAAAATTAGCAAAAGAAAGAGAAGAGAAGTTGAATAGCATTGATCCATATTCCAGAAACGAAACAACCGAATCCATGCTAAATTCTAGAAAGACTTTTGGTATTAAGCCAGATCTATTGCGCGTACTTCCAGAAGTGCTTTTTATGGGTCATACAAATGTTGGAAAATCTTCTTTAATTAACAGCCTTCTAGTAAATAACAAGTCTATTAGCGGACCCTCACAGCTAGCTTATGTCTCCGCACGTGCTGGCTTTACCAAGACCATCAATTGTTTCAATTTCTCTAAGAAACTAAGAATTATTGACAGTCCGGGTTATGGGCAATACGGAGATTTGAAACAGGGAAGAGTTGTTGTAGATTACATATCAAAGCGTCATCAGTTGAAAAAAGTATATGTGTTGATTGATTCTGTTGAAGGGTTTCGTGAGGAAGATTCTTATATATTCAACATGTTGATAGATGAAGGGGTGCCCTTTGATATCATATTTACCAAGGTCGATAGCGTGGTCCTGAAATATATCCCTAAAAATGCTTTTGAAGCAAGCAATTGTTATGATTTAATTAAAGCTTGTAATGATAAAGTGGTGGACCACTATGGCAAGCTTATTGCTAGTTCAGGTCTAGAGGATATTGCCATGATTCCAACGTTTTTATTTAGTAATGCCAGTGCAAATAAATTTGTACCCAAGCCTGTGGGAATGAATGAAATCCAAAGTAATATTCTCGATAGCTGCAATTTGCTTTGATGTTTATGACAGTGCGATTTTGGCTTTGGTTACGCCTAGGCTGTCTTTTCTTACGGCTCTCAATCAAACATGTTTGAACTCTTTGCTGTTGTATATAGAAACTAGATATTGTGTACATAAGTGTATAGAAAAATGCTAGTGTACAAAAAAAAACAGGAATACTGCCAGACCATTTACTTCTAAAATCTTCCTCCTCTTCCTCCTCTGAATCCACCTCTACTGTTTCCACGGGATCCACCACGGCCACCACCTCTTGATGAGAATCCACCACGGCCACCACCTCTTGATGAGAATCCACCACGACCACCACCTCTAGATGAAAATCCGCCACGGCCACCACCTCTAGATGAAAATCCACCACGGCTGCTTCCACCTGCTGATTTTCCACCAGTTTTCCTTTTAGGTTTTGGACCCACACTTGGTGGTTTTGGTAAAAATCTTTCTAATGGTAATAACTTATCAGGACCAATATAAAACTTATCCCCTTCTTTAAAAGATTCTGCTTTAACACCTTCTGATGGTTTGATTGTAAAAAATACTTCATTTAATGGACCCAAGATTTCGTCCACTTTCCCAACCTGTGTCTTATTTTCCAAGTATATTGGGGCATTAAAGTATGGAATTTTAACGTTTATAGAACGACAAACAATGTCACCTTCACAAGCTTGCATGAATGAACCCATCTCTAATACTGTATCTGGAGGGCCATATTGAATAGGACCGGATCTGCCTCCGCGTCCGCCTCTGAATCCACCTCTGCCTCTATTCATTTTGTATGTTGGTGAAGACTGTAAAGTATAATTATTGAAGAGATTGTAGAATAGTTATTTTCAATGAGCAGAAGAAAAAAAAAATTGGTGAAAATTTCAAACTCATCGAGACATTCTTAGAGATATTCTGAGACAATGTCGTACTGAATTTATCGGTTACTGAGGATATCATTAAAGTCGTGCACAAATGTTGAAATGGGTCAAATTAGTACTGGTTGGAAGTTTTTGTTTGTTCCCCCTATAATGTCAAAAAAACAAACAAAGTCCAAAAAAAAAGCATTATCGTCATTACCAACGGTTTGAATCACCATTCTATATTCTTTTTCTTTAATAAAAAACAATATTGTTTTGATAAAGCTGAATAATTGGATTATTGGATTAAAGGAAGTTTGATTATGAGTATCTCGCTGTGTATGTATTGGTTCCCCCACCCCCCTCCTCCTAATTATCTCATTCTAGGAGCTTTTCCATTATATCCCGATCGGATATTCAAAAGTAGTATATACTAACAAATCAAAATAAAATAGCTACGCCTGCTTTTAAGGTGGGTCTTACACCTGAGGAGAAAAGGTTATACACTCAATTATTTAAATCATTGGATCCGGAGAATACCGGTGTCGTTACCGGGGACAAAGCAAGAACAACATTTGAGAAATCCGGATTGCCACCTTCTATCTTGGGTGAAATCTGGCAAATATCTGATCTGAACAATTTGGGGTTTTTAAATCAATTTGGGTTTTGCTATGCAATGAGATTGATTGGATATACACAATCAGGACAACACCCAGTACCAGGGTTAGCAGACGTTCCCGGTCCGTTGCCGAAATTTGTGAATTTGGGCTTACCACAGCAAAATGTTTTACAGCCACAATCTGCAAGTAGCTCATTTATGTCGTCTCAACCTAATGCTTCTATGCCGCAATCTGCCGCTTCGCAAGATTCTTTTGCTGCTGTTTCTCCTGGTGATTATCAAAAGTTTTCTCAATTGTTTATCAAGACTGTTGGGTCCGCTCAAGGTGATTTAGATGGATCCCGAGCAAAAGATATTTTTTTGAAAGCTAAGTTGCCAACGACAACTTTGGGACAAATTTGGAGTTTGGTTGATAGATATAATACTGGGAAATTAAATATCGGCGGGTTTGTGATTGCCATGTATTTGATCCAAGGATTGTTAAGTGGCCATATTAAACAATTGCCACCATTCTTGCCTGAATCGATTTGGAAGTCAGTTGAGCAACCACAGCTGCTGCCACAGCTGCAACTGAATCCAGTAATTGCAGCTCAAAACTCCGTGCAATCTCGTCAAGTGTCCCACAGTTCTATTAACTCTCAACTGACTGCAATCAGGCATCCGGCTTCAAGAGATGTATCAACTACCAGTGAATGGGTTGCAACACCTGCAATGAAACAACAATACGAGTCGGTTTTCAACAATCTTGATAAAGAAAAAAAGGGTCACTTAAACCCAGACCAAGTTGCATCATTTTTAATGACATCGAAATTGAATCAACAAGATTTGGCATTGATCTGGGATTTGGCCGATATTCAGAACTCGGGAATATTTTCAAAATTGGAGTTTTCTGTTGCTTTGTTTTTGGTTAACAGAAAAATTACCGGTAAACCTTTACCAAATGTCGTTCCAGATGAATTGCTTGTTTCGTTAAAACAGGAGTCAGCAGGTTCAAGTACTTTGGAGTCACAGCCACATCAGCAGCAGCAGCAGCAGCAACAACAACTACAACAACAACGCCCAGTTTCAGATATTCAAAATAGTTCAGTTCCGGCTCAATCGCAAGCTATTGCCAAATCGAAATCCTCTATAGACGATTTGGTTGATATTTTTGGGAGCTCCAATGCAGTTGCTAACAATACACCTTCCTCGGCACCTCAAGCTAAGCCAGAACTTGTACAAAGAGTATCAAGTAGTGAGTTATCACATACAGAAGCACCAAGAATTCGTAATACCTTGACTGGTTCATTTAAACCAACTTCAAGTTTTGGTCAGTCATTAATGCAACAGCAAGACACCCGACACCAGTCACTGTCGTCCAACTTGGCATCTCCAGTTGAAGAAAAGAAACAAGTACAGAGTTTGCCTGCTGACGAAACGAAAGCTGCACCCCAACCTCCACAACCACAGCAGCAACAAAAATCTGTCAATTACGAAGCATTGAGAAGTGTCCCTCCACCACCATCGTCATCATCATCATCACAGCCACAACCTCCAATCCAAAAGAGGGACAGTACACCAGTTGCTAGTGCTATTTCTGCACCAAATTCTTTTGTGTCTGCATCGCAACAACCATCTCGTGAAAGGTCTGTGTCGCAACAGGTTTCCACTAATAGCAACGATGATTTGTTGGCAGATCCAGCTATTTCCGGACAGTTATCTCAGGCCACCTCTGATATTGCCAATGTTTCAAATCAAATAAAGTCTCTTACTAATCAAACCACCAATTTACACGAAAAGAAAACGAGAGCTGAAAAAGAACTTCAAAGAATATTAAACACAAAGTCTGAAATTGAAAACAAATTGAAACAATTGAGGGCTTCATACGACAACGAAGTGAAACAAGTGGAACAGGTTGAAGCAAATTTAGCAACTGCTAAAGAGGAAACGGAAGCATTGAGATCTGAAGCATCTATTGCCGAAGCAAAAGTCAACTCCTTGTCGAGCGACTTACATGACAAACAAGTCGCTATGGAAAGTTTACAGAAAGAAAATAGTACTTTGAAAGAAAAATTGGGTAGTTTGAATGCAGAGATTGTTGAGCTTGAGAAGCAAGCTGCTTCTAAGAGTCAAGAAACTCAAACTTTGTCTAACCAAGTTGCTGTCAAGAAATCACAAGTTCAAGTCGCCATAGTTAAGAGTGAAGAATTGAAGAGTAAGATTGCCGAGATCGAAGCTTCGCATAAGCAATTGCAATTGGATTTGGACAATGCTGAAAGAGAAAGATTAGAATCTGAAAATCGAGCCAAGGAGTTGCATGCAAAGTCTGTGGAATTGGAACAAAACAAACCAACAAAACCAAGTGCGGGAATAAGTGCCGCTATTGGTGCAGCTACTGCTGCCGTTGTGGGTGGTGGTGTGGCAGGTGTTGCTCATCACCTTTCTACTGAAAATGTGGAATCAAGTGGCTCTGGGTTAGCAAATGAACCCGTCGAACGCTCTGTGGAAGATCAATCGCGGTCTGATAATGGTATAGAAGAAACTAACGCTAGATTTCCTCAATTGCAGATCAGTGAGCCTGTTGATAATGCCACGAATACAACCTCCTCAAATATCACCGATCGCGCTACTGATGATGAAGAAACTCCTATAACTTCCCCAAGCAATTCAGATTTCCAATTTCCACAAGGAAACAATGCAGCTATTGTTGGTGGTATGGTAGGTATGCCTGGTGTTTTAGTTGGAGTTCAAAGAACCGAATCTTTGACTTCAAGTGTTCAAAACAACGCAGCCTTATCTGTGCGTGATGATAACATAGATGAAATTAGTGATCGTGAGACTTTGGAGAATGCTGACAGTAGCGAAGAAACTGCACCAAATACTGTAAATACAGGCAGCTTTGATAGCGCCGAAAGGCAGCATCTTGAAGGAAGTGACAAAGGTTCTTCTTCTTTTGAAATTGTTAATTCTGAAGAAGCAAGATCTCCAGAACATGGGAGTGAGGAATTTCCTCCAATTAGAGAATTGGATTACCAAGAAAGTGATTCATCGGATGAAGGAGAGGAGCAAACGTTTGATGATGCTGTTGATAACTTACATGAACAAAACAAGCTGTATCAATCTAGAAGCACTGTTGGGAGAGAGGTTGATACTGTTCCTTCTGAAAATGTTCAATCTACAGGAGATTCCAACTTTGATGATTTTGACTTTGACAATTTGCAGCCGGCAGCTCCCGAAACTGATACAAATGAGAAAGATTTTTTCAATGATGAATTTACTAATTTAGAAGCTGCTAATGTTGATAATGTAGGCGATGAAGAATTTGACCATGAAAATGATGATTTTGGTGGATTATCTGAAGAGTTCACCAACTCCAACGCACCAGACTTCAATCGTCCAGAAGAATCTAGTACTGCTCCTTTAGAGGGAAATGATGAGTGGGAGCAATTATTTGCAGGGTTCGGAAATGCCCAACCTCAAGCTGCCACTTCGCAACCAGAGGAACAATCTCTGGGTGGTATACCAGTATCAGGCTCGGCTCGGGTGTCGGAGCCGCCTAGTTCTGTGTCGGTACCATTTACGCGCGACCCACCAAGATATGAATCCCCTCCTGCAGCTCAACCTAATAGAAACTCGGCAAATGATTATGCTATACAAGAATTGGTGGGAATGGGTTTCGATGAAAAAACTGCAATTGATGCTTTGAAGAAAGAAAACTGGAACTTGGAAGCTGCTACAAACTACTTATTGGACACTGCTTAATTGCTTTCTTTCTTTTTTTATTATTGTTGTCCTTTATCTTTCGTGCTTTTCTAGTTATGTCTGATTTTGATTTTTGTTTATTTTAATTGTACTGTTGTTTATAGTTTTTGAATAACTGTTTGAATGTATGTATATATATTGTACGCTAACGTTTTGTTGGTGTGTGTGTGTGTGTATATGTACATGTGTAGCATAGAAAAATTGCTATCCCGTGCCTTTTAGAACCAAAAGAAATATTTGTTGTATAAATTGCATCATTATGAGTTGCTTCTCTCAAAAACTGTGGCTTTGTGATAAAAGATATCCCGTACAGTTTGGCCATCGCTACCATATAAAGTTGATTAATTGGTAAACACAGAACAAAAAAAAACTATGGCGCTCGGGTCAACCTTCATACATTTACCATGCGGTGTGGATTAAGGTGTGTAATCTTACCTATTGACTATGCTTATTGCCAATTTATATAAATAATGCTGTAGTTTCTCTTCCCTGATAATCTGAATAGTTTTCAAATAACAAATTAAAAAACTTGACTAATATATCTATAACATATTCCTACTACATAAACATGGCACAACGATTTGGTAATTCAGATATTCATTTCAATAAAGATTTTGATGAAGTTGATGCAGACGGTGTATTGGTGATTAACAAACGTAACAGAGAACAAGCAAAGTATCCAGATTTTTTGCCATCCTGGGATCCAAGTCATAAATTACCTCCGTTGAAATTTGAAAGGTACATTGATCCTGGTTCAAGAGCTGATCCTTCTTTCCCAAACTTGTTTCCCAAAGATGGATCACATAAAATCAAAAGAATTACACCAAAATTCGGTTCTGAAATCGATGGTGTTCAATTATCACAATTGAATGATAAAGGGAAAGACGAATTGGCTTTACTTTTGGCACAAAGAAAAGTGTTATTGTTCAACGATCAAGATTTCGCAGACAAAGGTCCTGGTTTTGCTGTTGAATTTGGTAAATATTTTGGGAGATTACACATTCATCCAAGTTTCGGCTCTCCTCGTGGCCATCCAGAGTTGCATATTACCTACAGAAGACCAGAAAAGGGGGAATTGGAAAGAGTTTTTGCCCATCGTACCACAAGTGTTGGATTCCATAGTGATGTTTCCTATGAAATCACTCCTCTGAGATTTACTCTTTTCCAGGTGTTAGAGAGTGGTGATGGTGGTGATACTGTTTTTGTTGATACAGTTGAAGCTTACAATAGATTATCGCCAGCATTCCAAAAACGATTGGATGGCTTGCATGTGTTGCACACTTCAGAAGATCAAGCTGCAAATTCAGCACACCAAGGTGGTGTTGAGAGAAGAAAAGCTGTCTCAAACATTCACCCATTGATAAGATTGGACCCTGTCACTGGAGAAAAATCTTTATACGTCAACAAGGCTTTTGGACGTAGAATTGTTGAGTTAAAGAAAGAAGAATCAGATTACTTGTTGGATTTCTTGCATAACCATATTGAAAAGAGTCTGGATTTGCAATTGAGAGTAAACTGGGAACGTGGGGAAAGAAAAAAGGTTGCTTTGTTCCACAACAGTGGAGTGTCCCATACTGCTACTTTTGATACTGAAGAAGGTGAGGTTAGACATGCTTACAGAATTTCAGTGTTAGGTGAGCGTCCAATCCTGAACTTGGAAGACTTGAACAAAGAAGATTATACTCCTGGTGATTTAGCTGATGCCTTGAGTGCAATCAAACCTATTTAGGGTAAATGTTTAGTTAAGTATTAAGTTTTTGATTTTGTGTATGGCAAGGCAATATTTTGTTGTAGAAAGTTTTCCAGAACGAATGCCAAACTTAAAAATGTATAATTGCAACTTCAGTGATGAGGCGCGAAATAAATCGAGTTTGACATGGAAAAAGAAAAAAGAAAAAAGAAAAAAGAAAAGGGTAAATGTATGCCCTTATGGTAGCGCGTCAAATGGCACTCAATTTCATTTTTTCTGATGAAGTTTTTTTTTGCCATTTTCGCTTAGTTCTGTGGTGTCACCTTCCGAAAACATATTTTTGTTCTGTGTGAGTTGCCATTTTAGCAAATGTTTTTCCACAAATCGCAATTGAAAACGAGCGGTTAATCAAATGACTATTACCATTTACAACCATAAACAGAAACTATACATTTAGTAACATCCTATGTTTTAAAAACCATGCTTAATGAAAAAAAAAATTTTTCAACTTTTCACTTTGTCTTTCTTTCATCAAATACGGTATTATTAAAGATGGAGTTGAGTTATAGATCATATCAAAAGGTGTTGAATATTTCATTGAAACCAAAAGCAACTAATGCATGTTCCAAAAAGGCTTCCACTGTCGCAACCACAAAAAAAATAGCCAAACCAAAACGTGACGAGAGCCAAATCAAGCGTAGAACGAAAACTGGTTGCTTGACTTGTCGAAAGAGAAAGAAAAAGTGTGACGAAGATAAGGTGAATGGCAAATGTCAAGCTTGTACCAGAAACTTTTTGGATTGTTGTTGGCCAGATCCAAACACTTTCAAAACTAAGAATGTCAAACCACAACAACAACCACAACAATCCACGGTAGTGAAACCACAAATGAGTCCAATAATAAGGCCCAAGAAATGTGATATCAATTACTTACTACAATCTCAACCGGAAGCTACAACTCCAGCTGTTGCACAGCCAAAAGTGCATATTCCATACCCAAGTCCTACATTATCACCAGTGTTTGCTGAAAGCAAACCTACTACCGAGGTTAGCTCATTTTCTTTGCCTCCCCTCTATAATTTAAATTACAGGCTTCAAACCAAAGACAGTAATGTGAGGTCAGTATAGAGATTTTAAATAGTGGTTAATGTAATGAAATGAAATGACATGTTTATCAAAATGTATTAGTAATCGCAGCAGGTGGTGTAAAAAAAAACATCTCTAATAACACTCTTAACAGGAAAGATCGTTATCTATGGAATACGACAACTGCTGCAAAATATCACAAGAGCACAGTTATTAAGTGCATGCCCGTTAATAAACTGTGACTGGAAAATATATAGAATGGTTATCGTTTCATTTGTCGGTATTTTAAATTGAACTGTTTTTAATTTCATTCTAAATTGGTTGCTTTTTTCTACAAAATTAGTGCTACCCAGTTATATACAAAATATTTACCCATCCTATAAAAAATACAGGCCATGTAGATAATAGAAGTGTATTATATGAAATATCTCTCCACTAAATCACTGAAGTATTCAATCCAATTTGAATAGAACTTTTGCGCAAATATGTTGCAATAATATTTTCAATACCTGTCCCAGCCATAGAAAAGCAGTGTTCTTCTCAATAGTTCAAAATCTTGCAAGCATAGGTTGAAACGCCTGACTACTTTTCAAAGAGACTATAAATCACAATGCAAATGTAGAACAGGACAGGGTTTCCTACAACGAGCGATGTTCTTATTGCTACTTTTGTGTGAAATCAAACCCCGACTTTCGCACTCTAAATTGATGAATAGTTGACAGATTCAAACTATTTTTCCTAACAATTTTTTTTTTTTTTTTTGAATGGCTTATCTTAAACACCATACTTTTTCTAAATCAGCTCACCACCATTTCAACCCTAATGTTGTCTCTTTTGCAAAAGCGAATTGCGGCAACAATAAATTGCAATACAGCTATAAACAAGGCTCATTATGCCACAGCATCACAAGAGCCAATAGATCATCATAAACGGTTTCATCTTCATGAATGGCCAAAGTCCGCCAAGCCCTCGGCATATGAGATATTTGGATTAACTTCTAAAGATATGGGGATGTCTACATTAGAGCTAAATAAAGTTCTCAAAAGGAAATATTTAGCGTTAGTCAAGATATATCATCCGGATACGTCACTTTCCATCCTATATAAGGGTGGTGAAATGACCCCAGAAATGAAGAGAAAAAGATTTGATATGATCCAAGAAGCCTATGATATATTGAAAAATCCCAGACGTAGAACCGCATATAATCGGTATCAAACCACGTCATGGGATCAACAAGGAAGATATTCTGGAGATGGAGGGCAATGGAGTAAAGAGAATTTTGAAGCTTATAGAAGAGCCCATGCTCATAGAACAAGATATAATTTTGAAAATGATGAACAATTTTGGCTGGCTAGTACATGGCAAGATTATTATCAAATGAAATACAACAGACCTCCACCAACAAAGGAAGAATTAGAGAAAAATAAGTATAAAATCTTATTTGGGGTTATTGCTGTTGGTGTATTGGGGTTTGGATTACAAATAATGAATGCCATTGATAAAACAAACCAGTATTTACTAGAGACTCATCGTTTGAATATGAAATCCATGAAGGATTTGAATGAAAGTTATGATAATTATGGTGAAGGTTACAGTGATGCCGATAAACTCAGAAGGTTTTTGATAAATCGAAGAAGTACTATCAAACTGAAAAGAGAAGAAGGGGAAGGAAAAGAGCCAGAGCCTAGCGATCACGAACTATTGACAAGGTTTGCCAGGAAAAGAGTAGATATATGGGATAAGGAGGACAACAGCAATAATCGTTGAATGGTTTAGGTACATTAGTATATATTCATAATATATGTTTTCGTCAATAACTTTGTGTCTTTATGCCATTTTCCTATTCCGGGGACAAATGCATAAAGGAAGAAAGAAAAAACGATGATAGGCAAGAATTGCTAAAAATTGAAAAGACAGATAACAGACCAACAAAAAAAAAAAAAAATCTCGTTCAAATTTTCAAAATATTTTTTTTTTTTTCCAAACCAATATTGGAATACCCTCCACATTAAAGCTATTGCAATACCAACAGAAATAAACTAACCGATCATGGACTTTATGAAACCAGAAACTGTACTTGATCTTTCCAACATTCGTCAAGCATTAGTGAGGATGGAAGATACTATTGTGTTTGATTTAATCGAAAGATCTCAATTTTTCAGCTCACCATCAGTTTATGAAAAGAATAAATATAATATCCCCAACTTTGATGGAACTTTTTTAGAATGGGCCTTATTACAAATGGAAATTGCCCATTCTCAAATTAGACGTTATGAAGCACCAGATGAAACTCCATTTTTCCCAGACCAATTGAAAACCCCAATTTTACCACCAATTAATTATCCTAAAATATTGGCCAAGTATTCTGATGAGATTAACGTGAATTCAGAAATAATGAAATTTTATGTTGAAGAAATTGTGCCGCAAGTGAGTTGTGGAGAAGGAGATCAAAAGGAAAATTTGGGTTCGGCATCTACTTGTGACATTGAATGTTTACAAGCTATTTCAAGAAGAATCCATTTTGGTAAATTTGTAGCAGAAGCAAAGTATCAAAGTGATAAACCATTATATATCAAGTTGATTTTGGATAAAGATGTTAAGGGAATTGAAAATTCAATTACTAATAGTGCAGTGGAACAGAAAATCTTGGAAAGATTGATTGTCAAGGCTGAAAGTTATGGAGTTGATCCATCATTGAAATTTGGACAAAATGTACAAAGCAAAGTGAAACCAGAAGTAATTGCAAAATTATATAAGGATTGGATTATTCCATTAACCAAAAAAGTCGAAATTGATTATTTGTTAAGAAGATTGGAGGATGAAGATGTGGAGTTGGTGGAGAAGTATAAGAAATAATCATCCTGATTCCAACTGTTGGTCAAATGTTTTAGTCTGTTTTTTTTTTAAAAAAATGGGGTTGTTGTGTATACTATACTTTTGGTGTTGTTGTAATGTATGGGCGACAGGATACTGAATTAGGTAAAAAGAAAGATGAATAAAGTTGCAAGAAAGATTTTCGAAAGACTAAGCAGCCTTGAAAGTTTTTCTTTTTCTTTTTTTATGGAAAAAAAGTGAAAAGGAAAATCATTGTGGAGTAGAATGGAACAATACTAATTGAAAGCTTAATTGGAGAAAGGATTTCATAACTATTGTTTAAATTTAATTAACATTCTTGGGTTGATTATTTTGTTGGGAAATTAAATCCAGACTATGTTTTATTGAAACTTTTTTAGACTAACAACAGAATAGACATATATATATATATAAGCACAATAATTAAAAGATGTTTTGTATTTGTAGTTATAATTGATATTGATGGGGGTAGTAGTTGTAGTGTTCTGTCTTGACTAATAATACCCCAATCAATTTCCGAGTATCACTTGACAATAAAAGTGAATTTGCAATTCGACTTACAAGACAAATCAGTGAAATTGTTGAGATAGTTTAAACTTCTCCAACAAAATAAGTTTACGGTTAGGTATACAACAACAACTGCCAAACTACATTAACAATTGACTCAAACGCATGTGCAAATACAAGACTTGGTTTTTTTTTTTTTTTAAAGAAAAAGAAAACAATTGCAACCTCTGATTGAATGGTGAATATTTAATGGGGAGGAAAACGTGCTTGGCCTAGAAGAAGTCCAAAAACTAGAACAACCACGAATATTGTGAAGATGAATTATAGTACTAGAAGTTAGACAGTCGTGTGGGTGTAAATAAAATCTGTGGTTGTTGATAAAGAAAGGCCCACGGGTTCACTTTTCAAATAGTTTTGTTTGGGATTTCTGAATTGTCACTCGCATTTATTATTTCTTCTTCTTCTTCCTTTTTACCTCTTTTGATAGTTAACTTTCTTGTCTTGTACTTTTTTGTTTTATAATAAAACGTGGTGATATTGATCCACACGTACCTATTTAAGAATTTTCCTTCTTTCTTCTTATTTTTTTTTAGACTTTTGTGATAATGAAATTTTCCAGATTGTTTGAAATAACAACTCGTCTTGGGTTATGATTAAACAAATCCTCTCCTTTCCAACAAAAATAACATACACTAAATTTTAAAAACTATATAAATACTTCAATAGCAACCCATTAACCAAAAACTTTTTCAGAAGAAATTGTTTTATTCTTGTTGTACTTTGTTTAAAAGTTTTCATATTTTATATTTTTTTGTTCATTTCTCATTCTTTCTATTTTTGCTTTTGCAGCCGCTTGAAACACTACAAGTTTACTATATACTTTTCTTCAACATGTCAGAATTCATAGTTGATTTGTTTCCCTCGGAAGTTTCTAAACTTTATTTATTCACTTCATTTTCTGTTTTATGTGGGGCAGTTTTCTTTTCTGCCAAAGTCAACAGGACCATTAACTCAATTTTGGTGTTTTGTTGGGCTTGCTTCATCAAACCTTTGATTCAAAAAAAGACCAAAGGTCCAAACAAGAATCAACAACAATCTTTAGAATCATTCTACAAAAACCAAGCTCATATTTACGACAACACAAGAGAGTTTTTATTGAAAGGAAGAAAAGAATGTCTTAGATTGGCTATTTCTCATTTACCAAAGAAGAAAGATCTTATTTGGATTGATATTGGTGGTGGAACTGGTTCCAACATTGAATTCATGAATGAAATTAGTAAGATATCTGAGAATTTTAAGGCAGTATATTTGGTCGATCTTTCCCCATCATTGTGTGAAGTTGCTAGAAAAAGATTTGAAGCACATGAATGGACAAATGTGCATGTATTAGTTGCAGACGCCTGTGATTTTACTATTGATTATGATAGTGCTGATTTAATCACGTTTTCCTATTCATTATCAATGATTCCAACTTTCAATGCTGCTATCGATAATGCAGTTTCTAAATTAGACATGGAAGGTATTATTGCCACTGTTGATTTTGGTATTCAAAGCAGTGACACTTCAATGGGTCGTATCAATACTGTTGGTGGGTTGGTAAACAGAGATATTCCTTGGATATTACGTAACTTTTGGAGAATTTGGTTTGAAGCCGACAAAGTGTTTTTGGATTCTTCAAGAAGAAACTATTTGGAGTATAAATTTGGTACCGTTAAGTCTTTGAATTCATATAACAAAGCCTTGGGTAAAATCCCATATTATATCTGGATTGGTTGTGATAAATCAAAATCACACACCATATTGGAAAGATTGAATTGTTTAGCCACTGAATCCCCTTATCTTGCTCCAACCACAACTCCAATTGCTAATCAGCTTGAAGATATTCCAATTTCTAAAGGCCATGAAGCTGCTTTAATCAACTTACAGAAAAATTTACCTTACCCATCAATGTACTATCAAAAGGAGTATTGGAGAGTTTACTATGATGAAATGAACCCATTATATGAACAGTTTAAAAACCAATATATTTATGCTTTCACTTGGGAAGATCCTCGCGAAGATAATAAACTTTTGAATTTCACTAGTGATGATACTGTTTTGGCTATTACTTCAGCTGGTGACAATATTTTGAGTTATGCTAGTTTACCAACACCACCTAAGAAAATCCATGCTGTTGATCTTAATCCATGCCAAAACCATTTGTTAGAATTGAAATTGGCCAGTTTTAGATGTCTTTCTCAAGAGCAAATTTGGTCAATGTTTGGTGAAGGTAAGATTGATAATTTCAATGAAATTTTGATTGATACATTGGCCCCACACATGTCTTCTAATGCTTTCCAATATTGGATGGATAAAGGACCTAAAACCTTTTCGGGTAAAGGTCTCTATGATACTGGGTTTTCCAGATGGGCATTAAGATTGTCAAGATATGTTTTCAAAGTTTGTGGTGTTAGTAAATACGTTGAAGAACTTTGTGCTGCAACAACTATGGAGGAACAATTGAGAATTTGGAATGAACATTTGAAACCTACTTTGTTTAATCCTGTAGTTGGTTCATTGCTTGTTGGTAACCCAATGTTTTTATGGAAAGCTTTAGGTGTTCCTGCTAACCAAGCAGCATTAATGGGACCATCGGTTATTAAATATGTTGTTGATACTTTGGATCCTATTATTAAAAGATCATTGATTTCCAATGATAACTATTTTTACTATTTATGTATGATGGGAAGATACACCAAGAACAATTGTCCTGATTATTTAACTACAAAAGGATTTAATAGATTATCTAGTGATACTCCTGCTGCTGTTGCTGCTGGTGGCTCATCTCCAATTGACAATCTTAGAATCCACACTGACACTTTAAATGAAGTCTTTGGTAGATTGAAAGAAAAATCAATTACCATTGCTATTATCATGGACCATATGGATTGGTTTGACCCAAATGGTAGAGATGCAATTAACGAGATTACTGCTTTGAAAAGGTGCCTTGCCCCAGGGGGTAGAGTAATGCTCAGATCAGCAAGTACAAAACCTTGGTACTTGAAAGTTTTCAAGAACTTGGGATTCAAAGAGGAAGAAAATGTTGTTCGTGAACCTGGTTCAAGTATAGATAGAGTTAACATGTATGCCAATTGTACAGTTTTAACTCTTGTAGATTAAATAGTTATAATATAAGTTTCATTATTATATTGTTAGTTGTGATATTCTTAGATTTAAACCCTTACAGTATGAAGTCTCGGTATATTCGTGATAACTATTGGAATATTGAAGTATAGACGCGTCTTTAGTCTTATACAAATGTTATTCCGACTACTTTGGTAGACACGATTAGCTAATTTATTGATAGTATATTAACTATTTTAATGAAATTCCTGCATTAACATCTTTACGATATCAACCTTGTTAGCACATGGTATGCGAATACCCCCTCTCTATGTGAAACTACATAGCAAATCAGATAGGAGATGGTTCAAACGTTTCCATCAACAGATTCGGTGGAGGGAGCAAATATAAAACAGAAACTTCTGAACATTAGCATAAACGTTTAATTACAAAACACCCACGTTTCTTGCTTCACGTCTTCAATATTTTGCTCATTTTTTTTTTTTTTTTTTGCATTTTTGTGTTGAAATAGATGTAGGTCAAAAGCAATATACATGAGATAAACAAAATATAAAGTAAATCTTAATGGTTTTTTTAAAAATTATATCATTTACAACTCGATCACATACACTCATTACAATTCTTTTTAAACCAAACCTTTATTACGAAATACAAATTAAACTTCTCTATTCAAAACTTATAATAAAGTGAAAAAATATACAATTAAATTAAATTAAACAAAAAAAAAAATCAGACAGAAATGAAATTAGTTTTTGAGCTCTTCAGAGTCATATGGTTCTTCTTGTGTGGCAAATCTATCTCTACCCAATTTAGTGGTATCAACTTCACCATGACAAGTTTCAGAAATTTCTTCTAAAGTTCTTCTAGCGGTTTCTGGAATCAATAAAGTGAAACCAATACCAAGCAACATGAACAAGGCAAAGATTTCCAAAACATGAGGTAAGAAACAGTTCTTCTTTTCTTTAGAACAACCGTGGTTAACCAAAGTACCAATACAAGTTTGAGCAATAATGGCACCAACTTTACCAGCGGCAGCAGATAAACCATGAGCAGTGGATCTGTATCTAGTTGGGAAACATTCACCTGGAACAATAAAAGTAGTAGTGTTTGGACCGAAATTTTGGAAGAATTGAGCAATGACGAACAAACCCAACAAACCATGATCACCAATCTTGTGGTAACCGAAACCCATGATACATAAGATAATGGTCAACAAGATGAAACCACCCAATTGAATTGGTTTTCTACCAACAGTATCGATGGTAGCAGCAGAGACCCAGTAACCTGGCAAGGAACCAGCACAAACTAAAATCAAATTACCAGCAGCAGAATTGTACAATTTTTCATAAACATTATCTTGACCAGCGTAACCAATAGTTTGTAAGATGGTAGTCGTGTTCAAACCTAAACCATAGTAGGCAACATCTAACATGAACCAAGAACCAGCAGTACCCAACAAGATCTTACCATATCTCCATTGACCGAAATGAGACCAGAAATCTTTGAAAGAGGCTTTTGGTGGGGCAATTTCTTGGGCATGCACATCAATGGCAGCTTCAGCGTCAGCAACTTTTTCAAGATCATCATGTTCATTGACGTCAAGGGAGTATCTTGGAGATTCAGCAATGGTCAATCTATAGTATAAGGCAATACAACCTGGAACACAACCAAACCCAACAATAATTCTCCACATTTGATCAGCGGCTTTTCTACATTTACCAACACATTCAGATCCTTTGTTGGCAATGATCAAATCGTCTTTGTAACCAGCAACACAAATCATGGCAACAATACCGGCAAACACTTGACCAAGACCTTGATTGGAGAAGACAGCAGCCATAATAGCACCTCTCCATTTAGTAGTAGAGAATTCTGATGAGATAATAGAAGACAATGGATAATCACCACCAATACCAATACCCATTAAAATTCTTACGGTTGAGAAAATGGCGACAAAGTTGATAGCAGGGGAAGTACCCAAAGTACATTGGAAAAGGGTAGCAAAAATCATAATAATCAATTCCAAACCATAAATCTTTTTACGACCGACTTTATCGGCAATAGAACCAAAACTGATTTGTCCAATAACAGTACCAACAGAAGTAGAAACCTTGATCAAAGTAGTAGTAGAATCTGGGATAGTACCATTCCAGTAAACGTATTGCAACATATTCATCGACAAATTAATAGCAAAAATATCGTAAGAATCAGTCATGAAACCTACACCAGCAATCAAAATCATTTTAACTTGAGTCCATCCGAAACCAGCTTTATCGATTTCTTCTAAAGCCAATCTTCTTCTTTCTAAAGGATCTTCGACATCGGCAAATTTACCTAAATAATCTTTGAAAGCAGTTTTACCACCACCTTGAGCCACTTCATTAGTGTGAGCTTGAATTTCAGCAACCATCTTTAATGAACTATGATATTCTTTCTAAATGTAGTATGGTAAAAAAAGGGGAGGAATGGATATAGGAAGGAAATCCAATGAGTAAATAAATATGAAGGAGAATAAAATGAATTAACAATTGAGATACTGAAATAGTCCTTAAAGAAAAAGAGAAGAAGAAGAAGAAGAAGAATTAGAAAAATTTTCAATAAACAAGGAATTGTTTCAAATATTTATATATTCTAATTTGAAGTATGTATGTATGTATATATATACATATATATATAACGAGATATGCAAAAGATTTCTTTTTTTTTTTTGGGAAGATTTGATTTTAGGGATGAATTTATTCATAAGAGAGTTTTTAATGAAGGCTGCGTTTTTCTTGGTGATACTTTCAAATGAATTATCATTTTGTGTAATTAATTTTAGAGAAAAACTATAATTAATTTTGTGTAATTCTGGGTCTCAAATTTTTATTATTTTTTTTTGGTTTTTGCTGCTTTTGGGAATATTTTTATAACCTGTAAAAAACAACTGAAAATCTAGAGAAGTTGAGAATAAACAACTTGATTCCTCTCTGATAGCTATGTCAAATATATTAACTGATGAAACGGATTATTAAAGGGAATCACTAATAATAATGAGAGGTTATGTAACGAGAGATATTTTTATAATTGATTGACATATACAAGGTTATACTTATATCTTACTCTTCAAAAAGTAAAGAACAACAGAACCAAATATGGTAGGTTAATAATATACATGACTAAATCAGAATGTTATAATAACATGTAATAAGTTCATGTAGAGTTGAAAAGTAGTATTTAAAACTAGAATGGCAACGTTTTAATTATTAATTCCTTTTTGTTGTTTAAAATAATTAGCCAATCCAAGTAATTGCCCATGTGTACAACAATCTAATATACAAACGAGATAATCTTTCTTTATTATTATTTAATAGAAAGTTTTAGTTTTATGCTTTACAATTTTATGTAATTCTTAGTTTTTAGTTGACAAACCATCTTTTCCGTGTTTTAGTGAAAGCAAACAATATTTTAATGCCGTATGAGAATCTAGGTAAAACGATAAAACTCGGTTGCAAATCGTTATGATTCGGGCAATACTTGGGACAGTAACGATTAATGTGCAAGAAAAGACCAGGACAAACCCAGAATATTTGGAGATCTAGGTGGAGCCGTGAAAACGAGTTAACGTTTTTGAATTTGTTTTTGGATTGTTTAAAACTCGTCTTTTTCGTAAAAAAAGGCTTGGAAAACAATGTCGGTTAGGTTGACCGATAAACCGGCTTGCTCAAATGGCTGATTCGTTTTTTTTTTTAGTTATAGGATGAGAAGTACCAGATACAATAAGGTGTTATTGTTGCAAATGTAGTTTAATTCAGCTAATAAAGAATAGAAGGTGGGTTAGGATACTTTGGTTCAATTTAGATTGTTGGGAAACCAGTAAAGAATTTAACCTCTCAATAAACAAATACAAACAATTGAAATGAAATTGTTCAAACGTAAAACAAAGTTGATCTGGTGAAAACATTGGTTAGCAATTGGCTGGCTTGAGAAATACAAATCCACGCTGAAGTAGATTATCAAAATAGGCTTGTATATGGTAAACTCTAATTAAAGTTTTGGTAGTGTTTAGAATTGAATCTTAAAGTAAGACCAGAACTGTTGGGAATATTGTGATTATTATTATTATTATCGGCATTACCTACGCTAAGTGGATATCAATAATCTAACTGACTAGTAAACCCACAACAAGAAAAAATCTTGCTCAATTAAAAAGAAATTGACTATTATATTCATCTGATTTCTGTTACATATTTTTCTTCTGTTTCTTCACCTTAGATTGCTTCTTCATGTCAAACTTCTGCTGTTTTTTTTTTTCTTGGATGTCAAAGGGTTCCAAAGTCTTGGTATTGAACGAAAATACTAAGAAAAAAATACTAATATTTAAGGGGGTTGTAACATGAATTACTTTGTTTTGTTGCAGGATCTCTAACAGTTGAAGAAACTGTTGATTGTAGATGAAGATATCTGGATTCTTTTTTTTTTTTTTTTTTTTTCAGTAATTGCCCTCAAATATCTAATCTGTAAAAATGCAAGACGGCACAAAGTTATGCATATCATTTTGTGTCAAGGTCCCCACGTGTGCCTGTTCTAGTTTCTATTTCTTTTTGTTTTTTTTTGTTTTCTTTTAAAAAATAATGCTAAGGAGCAGCCATCCTCATCATACACGTGCTCTAGTTTTATTAACCACACCACTACTTTTTGCACGACCCTCCTCTCCTCCTCTTCTTTCATGTTAATGAGTTCATTCATGTTTTTCCATTTTCCGTCTCTAGTCTTTTGTGAGACACTCTTTAATTTCTATTTGTCAATCATCTATACATGTTTTTAATCAGAATTATCCTTGAGATTCATCAGAAGTGATGGTCTACAATAGAAGAAGTTCTTTCAAAACAATCATTATGATTGAAGATATTTGACTGAGCTTACAATATTGCTTGAATGTGTAAAACTCGAAATATATTAATGTTACAATAAAATCTCTTTCTAGACCTTGTCTATAGAACAAACTATATAACACTTACAGTTACGAATATCATAAGGACAAACCCGAACTAAACTAGGCTGGATATATTTGGTAAGTATTCACACGAGTGTTAATAATAATCCAAGAAAAAAAAAAATAGGCTTCAAATCTGACCAAGAAAAAATGAAATATGGCAATTCAGAAAAATCAACAATTTCAATTTTTTTTTTGTGATTACTTATTGCTTATCAAACTTCTACGAGCTTTACAAATCAAATCAACTTTTTCATTTCCAATCTAAGCTGTCATTATAATTTCTTGATAAATTCAAATCAAAACTTTTCCTCATGTATACAATATATTACGACAAATAACAACTCTGTTCAATTAAAGTGCATATGTATTGTCGTCCTATAACAAGACCAATAGTGTGATTTTCAGTAATTATTATTACAGCACGAGGGCAAATATGAGTGAGGAGGGGCCCACGTTTCTTATCTTTTTAATTAATTTACGTTAGATGCAATTCATACTAAATTGACATTTTACCTGCTATTGTGCGTGTGTGCATACATGAACTATTTTACATCGTGCATTAGTTGTATTGTTTGTTGCAACCACAAAACAATAAGAACTTTTTCTTCATTCTCTTAAGCCGTAAATGGTGCAAGTTTCGATGGTCGATGTGATCTGATTATTAATAGCATTATTGTTTGTTTGTAAGGACTACTATAAGACTCTTGTGCCATGTTTCCAAATACGGAATCATTAAACGTTGGTGTCCTTTTTTTGTTGTTAAAACTATCTCTAAGCTAATTATTTTTATTGTAGTTTTAGTGAGCTCATTAACTGAAATCTTAAACGAAAGAACGCGCGGGATATGTCAGTGGTATTGATTTATTTCTTTTGCAGTAAAGAAAACTAGAAATCTTTCTGTTCACACTTTATGTCATGACATGTTCTGTTACTACTTATAAGGTAGTAACTAGACTGTCATTAGAGAAACTAGTTATACAATATTATGTAGTAAGAGATGAATTTTTCTACATTAAACAGATCTTAACACTTGTTTAATTTTTACTTGTCTCTATAGAAAAGTTGTTTAGATAGTAGAGCTAAATGATGCTAGAGCAATCAAAGACAATGGACGGGAAACACCAATAATTTAATTTGTGCCCATCCAGGAGTGGTGGTGAAATGAATACATATAAATAAGGCTTTAAATTTTTTTTTTTTTTTAATTACCACAACTCAATTGATTGACTGTTCCATTCATTCATTCATTCATTCATTCATCATTTCAACAACATAAAAAAACAACAATTTATACAAATATGGTTTTAAGTAAACACATTGATGCATTGAGATTGGAAACGCAAATTTTGAAGAAAACTCCACAAGCCCAATTGCGTAAAGATCAATTCATTGATGCATTTGATTCCCACAAGAACATTCCTCAATTTGAAATCCCACAAAACTCATCAAATGAACAATTGATTTATAAATATCTTTCCCAAGAATTATCTCTTGATGGGGTCCCCACATTGAATTTGGCCTCGTTCGTTAACACCTATGTTGATGGTACATCTTTGAAATTAATCGAAGATAACTTAACCAAAAACTTGGCGGATAACGACGAGTACCCAAGCTTGATAGATATACAAACCAGATGTATATCTATTTTAAGCAACTTGTGGGGTGCCCCTGGGAAAGTAGATAATGTAACTGGTAACCGAGTAACTAATTCTATTGGTACAGCCACAACTGGTTCATCTGAAGCTATAATGTTAGCTGGATTGGCTTTGAAGAAAAGATGGCAATTGAAAAGAAAAGCTGAAGGTAAATCTACTGCCAATCCAAATATCTTGATGGCTACATGTGCTCAAGTCGCCTTGGAAAAATTTGCTTGTTATTTTGATGTAGAAAACAGATTAATTCCTGTCACCGAAGAATCTGGTCATTTGATTGATGTTTCCAAAATCAAGGAAAATATTGATGAAAACACAATTGGCATTTTTGTAATTATGGGATCTACCTTTACTGGTGCATTTGAGCCTGTTGAAGAAATTTCGAAATTATTAGATGAAGTTGAAAAAGAACGTGGATTGGATATCAGAATTCATGTTGATGGAGCATCGGGTGGATTTGTTGCACCATTTATTTTCCCCCATTTGAAATGGGATTTTGCTGTCTCTAGAGTTGATTCGATTAATACCTCTGGTCACAAGTTTGGGTTGACTTCTGTTGGTTTGGGTTGGGTGATCTGGAAAGATGCTGATTTGTTGCCCAAAGAGTTGCGTTTTAGTTTGGATTATCTCGGTGGTGTTGAAGAAACATTTGGCTTAAATTTCTCTAGACCTGGTTTCCCTGTCATTACCCAATACTACAACTTTTTAACTTTAGGCAGACAAGGGTATGCCAAAATCTTTGATGGGTGCATGACCAATGCTAGGTTGTTGTCGGAATTTTTGGAGGAAAGTAAATATTTTGAGGTTGTCTCGGTTATTCACCATAAATTGAGTGAATCAGAAAGAAAAGCTCAATTCACTAGAGAAGTCGATGACAAACATTTGGATTCTAAGCTTTATACTATTAATGAAGATTTCAAGCCTGGTTTGCCTGTAGTTGCATTCAGATTCTCCAAAGAGTTTAGAGACAAGTACCCTGAATTGCCTCAAGAATTGTTGTCAACATTGTTAAGAAAAAGAGGTTATATTATTCCAAACTACCACTTGCCTCCATCTGAGAACGACAAGGAGATTTTGAGAGTTGTTGTTCGTAACTCGTTATCTTTGAATTTGTTGGAGAGATTAATTCAAGACATCACTGATGCTACCGAACTTTTGATCAAAGCTGCTGATTCCATTACTGATTATGTTTCAACAAGTGGTGAGCACACTGATGTTGAAAATAGAGAAAGAATTCATAAGTTATTGGCTGCTATTGCCTCTGGTGGTGTTTCTGAAGCCAAAGAAGAAAAACACAAGAAGGATAATCACAAATCCGGGAAGAATAAAAAGTCTTATCGTGGTACTTGTTAGATCTCTACCAGCTATTGGATTAAGAATATTTTTGTTTTTATTTTTGTTTCTTTTAAGTGGTTATAGGATATATAGTCATAAGAAGTATTTCTGTATTTCGTGTTCCAGTGGAGAGAACTAGAACTTCTTCTGATAGCACTTTTGTAATATCCTTTTCTTGCTATTTATAAAGTAGTACCTAGGCTGTCAATCAACTATAGTGGTACATTGAAACAGATTTCAACATGCTTCTATTTTTTACTTATCTCTATGGATCAATATGCCAGATTGTCAACACCACGCGTCCAAAAAAGATCTAACAAAAAAAGAAACTCAACAAGATTTGACTTGGTCTTGGACTCTCAGTAAAAGTTTTCACAATACCCTCTCAATGCCCCAAGTCTACTTCAATTCTTCCAAGTTTAAAAAATTCATTCCCGATTGGATCGTTGTTATCCTTTTAGTTATAATTTTTTTCCAAGTAACGGAAGTAGCTCAACCATTCTCACGTCAATTTTATATCAATGACCCAACAATCTCTCATCCGTTTGCAACTCAAGAACAAGTAACCGATAACCAATTGTATTTGTATTCAGTGTTAATCCCGACTCTTATAATATGTTTGATTTCATTATACCTAGGAGAATCCAATTTTGAAAAATTACATATTTTACAAGTATCCTGTTTAGGACTATGGTTAAGTGTTTGTGTCACTTCAGTATTGACAGACGTGTTAAAATGTTGGATAAGTAATCCTCGACCAGATTTTTTAGAACGATGTGGGCCACAGAAGGGAACTCCAGAAAATAAATTGGTGGGAATTGAAGTTTGTACTTCACCATTGGGTCCAATGTATCTATCGGATGGATTAAAATCAACTCCTTCAGGACATTCTTCAATGGCATTTGCAGGATTATTATATTTGTCATTATGGTTGGTGGGACAATTTAAATTGATTCAAAGACGTAAACTGGTCGGTTACATTGTAATAGCAGGATTACCCATTTTAGTGGCAGCTTATATTGCATTGAGTAGAACTCAAGATTATCGTCATCATTTTTTCGATGTTGGTTTCGGTAGTGCCATTGGCATTGTGTTTGCTATCATATTTTATTACAAATATTTCAATTCGTTGAGTGATGAGGGCTGTAACGTGCCGATAGATTATAAGGATTAGATAAGTTTGTGTTTATTGTAGTTAATATTTTAGAAGCGTTTTTATTAGTAGGTCCCCACCCGCAATACTGCTTCGCGCGAAAGAGTTGACTACCGGCCAGTTTTTCTCTTATCACCAGTCTTGTAAATTGCTAAATATCTGTCTATACTTCTAAGAACAAACAAATAATTTTTATTAAAATAATCTATTATGGATTTTTACAATTTTTAAAATTTTAATTTCTTAGGTTGCTCCCAAGGATTCTCTTGGTTTGTAAAATGTCCATAAGAAGCAGTTTTGAAATAAATAGGACGAGCCAAATCTAACTCCTTAACAATAACACCAGGACGCAAGTCAAAATTAGCACGGATGATAGCAACCAACTGATCCGATGTATATTCGGAGGTGTTGTAAGTATCAACATTGATAGACAATGGCTCAGCAACACCAATAGCATAGGAGAACTGGACCAAAGCCCGTTTGGCTAAACCAGCAGTAACCAATGATTTAGCTACCCAACGAGCAGCATAAGCAGCAGAACGATCCACCTTGGAGAAATCTTTACCAGAAAAAGCACCACCACCATGAGCTCCCCAACCGCCATATGTATCGACTATAATTTTTCTACCGGTTAAGCCAGCATCACCTTGTGGACCACCAATAACGAATCTGCCTGATGGCTGAATGTGATAGATAGTCTTATCGTCTAATAAATGCTCTGGAATAACTTTCTTGATGATATGTTCCATGATCTCTTTTCTTAAATCTTCAGTGGAAATTTCCTCGGCGTGCTGAGTAGAGATAACAATGGTATCCACTCGTGATGGGCGAATACTGTTGCCTTCCTTGGTATACTCGACTGTTACCTGACTCTTTGTGTCAGGTCTCAACCACGGTAAGGCACCTGATCTTCTAGCAGAGGCCAAGGCAGCATTCAATTTGTGGGCCAATAAAATGGTCAATGGCAATTTTTCATCGGTTTCATCGGTGGCATAACCAAACATAATACCTTGATCACCAGCACCCAATTCTTCCAAAGCTTTTTCGTAATGTAAACCTTGAGCAATATCTGGAGATTGTTGTTCAATTGCAACTAAAACATTACATGTCTTGTAATCAAAACCCTTTTCAGAATCGTCGTAACCAATGTGTTTAATGGTGTCTCTGATGATTTTTTGGTAATCCAATTGAGCTTTAGTGGTAATTTCACCGAAAACCATAATCATACCGGTTTTGGCAGCAGTTTCACAAGCAACTTTTGACAATGGATCAACAGCTAAACAAGCATCCAAAATGGCATCGGAGACTTGGTCACAAATCTTATCTGGGTGACCTTCACCAACGGATTCAGAAGTAAAAAGGAAAGTTTCCTTGGAAGTAGTCATGGTTGAATAGGGTGATTTTCTTTTAATTGAATATTGAAAATTAAAGAAGAGATTTTTCAAAAAAAATAGAATTGAAAAAAAAAAAAAAAAACCCAATGAACGAATTTGGGAAAGAGATTTCTTTTTATAAAAAATTTTGTAACAAAAGTCTACAATAAATGTGTTGAGTAAGATGTTTACAAGTCAAATACAGTAAGTCAAAAAATTTTTCAAAAGTTTGACTCGATGCGGGCCACAGTTAAAGATAGGATTTACTATTACTATTCTCTTTCTTTTTTTTGGGTATTTCAATAATGCTTAACCGCTGTTAACTATAAAGACAAACAATGATGGGATGTTCCTTTACTATGTATTTCGGCATTGTTGTTTGATTTTTAGGACTCGTGGGACATGTTTTAACTATTGAGGTATTGATGTCTTCTGAGATGATCTAAGATCACGTGGAGGTGTTACACAAACAAAATAATTTTTCACATGAAATCTCGTTACTTTTTTTGGGTAAACGAGAGAGACAGAAAGTATACGATATAAGGGTCATAGGATAATAAGTTTTCTCGCCGATTGTTCGTCTTGTATCTGTTACTGCAGTTCTCTTCCTTACTACGATCACGTTCCTGCCATGTGGGGATCTTGGCAAAACAAAACACCCATCAAAATTTGTATAGATTGAAGTCACAAAGTACTTTCTCTTAAAGTATTTGCTTCTGACTTTATACTCTATTGTGGCTTTGAATAATGGTTTTATAGAAGTGTTTGAAATTTGTTCAAGTTTTTGGAAATGCTATAGTGATGATAAGTAACTGTCATCTTTAGGGGTGGTGATTATTTCGCAAACGAGATTATTCTCCATCAGAGTCATCTTTAAAGGTCTAATGTTGTAAACGTGCTACCCATTATATGGGGCTTTGTGATTGTTCTGCGTTTAATCAAATTTAGCAAATCTATCACAACTTACCAACGTGTGTCAAATAGAATTGTACTAATTAATCTTTTTGGTAAAATACTCGTTTGGTAGCACACTCACTTGTTTGCAAAATTGTAAAAAAAATCTACGCGTTGGAGCTATGGTTAATACACGCAAAACGCGAAAAAAAAAAAAAAGAACACACAGTAGTTTCAAACCTACTTTTCTTAAAAACTGACAATCATTTACAACCATTTTCTTTCTACAGTTGAAAGCCAAAAAGCTAAAAAGTACATCATGGATTTATTGGATGGGATAGAAGACTATTCAGCTAGTCAGTTTAAGCCAACTCAAGCTGATGCTATGCCTACTACCCAACAAGACAATGAAAACTCAGATTCAGAAAGTCCTTCTCAAACACAACCAAACCAATCATTACTAGGATTTGATTTCAATATCACAGCAATATCTAAAACACTCAATTTGGCCAATGATAACCGGGATGATGATACACCAAATCTAAGTATTTTAGATAAAGTTAAGAATAGATTGTTAGGAGGCGGTGACGCGTCAGATGAAGATGATAATAACACCAATCCAGATGATGAAGTCCTGGATAAGACTCAAAAGATAATTCACCCATCTACTATTTCTGCATTTCAATTACTACCACAATTGGATGTAGATGAAAGCGAATTTTCCAACAATCTGTCAACACAAATCATACCGAAGATGAAACCAACTCAAAAGATTGAAACTTCAAGTGATACACAGGTCATTCCTAAGCCCAGTGATATAGAAAGTTGGTTTAACCCAAAAGTTCAAACACATGAGAATGGAAATACTATGCCACCATTGAAAGCTTTATCTAAGGAAGAACGGGAAGCTAAGGTCGCTCAATTGGCTGAACAAAAGCGTCGTGAAAGACTTGAAAAGGAAAGACAAGCATTGGAACAAGATTTAACTAAGGGCACCATAACTGATGAAGAAGAGGAATTGAATCAAGAAGCTAATGACACAGTTGTTTCATCACATTTTAAAAGTGATGGGTTGTCTACCAAAGAATTGGAAAAGGCACAAGAATTTTTGAATATTCAAAAAAGACATGTAGATATTCGACCTGAATTTCAAAAAAAAGTTGTCTTTACAAAAGCCAAATTGTTATCTGAGTTTTCCGAAGAAGAAGAAGAAGGGGGTTTTGGTTCAGATGGGAAGACTATCACCAAAAATAAAACACCTTCGTCTCCAACAGTTGAGGAAATATTGAAATCAAGTCCATTTACATCTCCCGTGAAGGATGATCATAATGATGAAAGTGTTTTAGATTTATTCAAGAAACCAAGTGAAAGCTCTAAGAATCCATTGGAATTATATGCAGAAAGATTGAAAAAGCAACTTTACAGTTCACCACAAGCTCAAGCTGATTCTACATACAAAGTCAAACATTCTAAGAAATTAATCAATTTAGATTCTGATTCTGATATTGATCTTGTATCTTCATCTCCAACAAGGAAGCCTCCAGTTTCTATTGGTACTGGTGGTGTTTCTGGATCAAAATTTTCCAATCGAGCCAAGGAATTGGATAATATTCCTGAACTTAGTAAAGAACAACGGTTATTAATAAAACAAAAATTTTTGAAAAAGAAATTCCAAAATTCCAAAACCAAAGGTAATCAACTGAAAAATCTTAATCTTAATCATAAACAAGATAATGGGTTTATGCAAAAATTACGTGAAAAACATATTAATCAATTAAAATTGAATAAATTAAATAATCCTGATCATTTGATCATGGAAGAGTTAGAAAAAGATGAAGAAACAATGACTTCTTTATTGGAAAGAGAAATGGAAAGAGCTAGAAATATTAGGAAACGAGAAAAGTTACAAGAACGAGCCAAATTGGCATTACTAGAGGGGAAATGGGGAATTAAGTCCAAGAATGATTCCGAGACTTATGGTAATGAAATCCCTGAAAGTGATGTAGCTGATTCTGATGTGCCTGATAGTGATTATAATCTGGATAATTATGGAGATGCACTGGAAGATGAATTACCAAAAGGAACTGAAATTAATCCTAGAAGTGATGATAGTTATATGTTTGGCGGTGGTGACAACGCTGATGGCAATGGTGAGGATGAAGGGGTAACTACTACTTTATCGACACAACCTCAACCAGTTTTCGATAATACATCTTTTATTGATAAAAATGAGGGACTTTTCCAAAATTTACAACCAAGAACGTCGAAAGAAGATTCATTTATATCTACACAAGGTGAAGAAAGTCAATCACAGATTAAACTTCCCCTTTTCCGAGATCTTACACAAGGCCCAATACAAACTCAAGTTGATGAAGAAGCCACTCAAAAAGATGATGTAGCAACGCAAAAGATTTTAGGTGCCACCCAAAAAATAGTTGTTCCTACTCAAAAAATCAAGAACGATACTCAGATTATCAACAATCTAAAGCTACAACGTCCAGCTAATAGCGACAGAAAGGTTGATGTTGATGACGATGACGATGATATAATTACACCTGCAAATGTTCGTCGTGGTCGTAAAATGATCAGGAATAATAACATGATTAAAATCGAAGAAGACGAAGAAGAAATCCTTTCAAAGAGTGACAACGATCGTGAACAGAAAGAACAAGAGGAGGAAGATGATAATAATGTTGATGATCCAGAAGAAATACAACGTCGTATCAAAGAATATGAATTGAAAATTTGTAAACGAGAATTAAAATTACGGAAACGTAGAAAAGAGATGGAACGTAAAGGGATGAAAAATATTGTTGAAGGAGAAGCTGAAGAATCTGAAGATGAATGGAAAGGATTAGGAGGAATTGATGAAGAATTTTCTGATGTTATTAATTCTGAAGATGAAAAAATGATTGACAATAATTTTAATATTGATTTAAAAAATGATGAAATTCGATCAAAATTTATGGAAGAATATCAAATTAAAGATCAAAAAGAATTAGAAAAATTATTAGATGATATTAAAAATCATCGATTAATTAAAAGAGCAGGAGTGAATTCAAATGGGTTAGATATTGAAATTAGTGATGAAGAAGATCAATTATTAGAAGCTTATAGAAAACAAAAATTTATGGAGCAACAACAACGATTATTACAAAATAAAAAATTGTTTGAATTATATAAGAATGAAAAATCTAAAGCGTTTTTCAAATCAATTCAAGATACTGTTGAAGTGATAAAAATTGATGATAGTGATGACAGCGATATTGAAGACCAGAATAATCCATTTAATAAAGACAAAAAGAAATCTGGATCGGAAACTGATAAAGATGATAATCAACAAAAGGAGAACGACGACGATGATGATGATGATGATGATGATTCATTAGATAAAGAAGCACCAATTAAAAAAACTATTAAAGTTGATGAAGCATTTATTAGAAAGAAATTATCATTTTTATATTCCACTACTGATGAAGATAAATATGAGCGATTACAAAGAATATCTCGAATTCAACATGGTTTATCTGATGGCGAAGAAGATATTGATGATATCAATGTATTGAAAAGCAAATCTTTCAATAATTTAACAAATAATAGATTGACTCCAACTTTAGAATCATCACAAGGGGGATCTAAAAAGAGAGAACATGAAAATGACACTGACGTTGACGAAGAAGAAGAAGAAGGAGACGAAGAATTTATGCCAGTTTTCAAAAAGCCATCAATTGTGAAATCATTTAAATCATTTCAAGAACAACAAGGTATTAGTATTAAAGATGGTAAACATCATTTCTCTGGTGTCACAATTAGTAAACAATATAAAGTTGTTGCTGGATCTAAAGCTTCAATTACGTATATGTCTAAAAATAATAATCACAGCAAAAATCAAATAAAGAATATTAGAGAAGAGAAAATTCAAAAAAGTCTACATCTGTCCAGAAGTGGAAATAGTTCATTTTTCGATAATTCAGGTTTTGAATAATAAATTTTTAAATTAAATACCATTTTATGCATTTATAACTATAGATATAATAATATAGATTTACTTTTACTTTTTCGTATCCTCGAGTTGTTGTGGAAAGCTATTAACCGAGATTCTAATTAATCTAATATGCTGGATGCCAATGCATCTCTTAATGCAGAATAATCATAAGATTTGGCTACTGGATTTTTGAAAATCGAACCATCGCCATGTCTTATTGTTCTTGTATGATTTGAGCCAATTATTAATTTTGAAGCTGATCCATCAGTCCTTGACGGTGGGATTCGTTTCAATTGAGCTTCATTGGGAATCAGTATAGGATTACTTTTAATCATTTTAGATTTTTTCAATTCTTTGATTTTTGGAGGTGTTGTATTGGGTTTTTTAGGGGTATCTGATATCGAATGATACAACTTGAAAAACCCGTCATTAAATGAAAATGTATTGGCTGGTTCATTAGGTTTGTGTGGTGTCGTAGGTTTTTGCATATAAGAATGTAATATTGATGAAGCAGATGGTGAAGATGATGCAAATGCAGTATTTCCCATTGATGCTGAAGTAGTTCCAGCTTTATAAGGCAATCTATTACTATCGTGATCCGTCTTGTTATTCATTATTGCAGATGCTTGAACATCAAGAGTCGCCGTTGATATCATAGACGAAGTCAACAGTTTTTCAATTGGATTATGAAACTTATATCGTTGTGACTCTTTAACTTGAGGTGGTGGCATTAAATGCGGGAAAGCTTGTTGTAAATCTTTATTCAAATCTAGTCGTGATTTTCTCAAAAATTCACTAAAATCATTATAATCAAATATATCATCATTTCCTGTCCCCAGATGTTGTAGTTGTTCCTGATGATGTTCTTGCTTTTCAGGAGAATAGTAGGAAAAGTCGGATACAATTGACACCACATCGTAGTTCCCATCATTAATATTATTTCGTCGTGTTTGTGGAGTTGGAGATTGAGTGTATATTTCATCAAAGAAAATATCATCTTTATGGTTGTAGTCGCTTCCTGTATCATCCTGATCATCATGGTCGTAATAATGTTTCCCAGGAAGGTTGCTCACGCTTATAAAATGCTTTAGTCTGTTCAACCGTAGTATATCATCTTCGCAATCAAATTCTTTAAGGAAATCATTGTCTGGGATTGAATTATCTTTAGTAGAAGTTGTGGGCAAAGAGTTGGATCTCCCTCTCGTTATCACTTTGGTGTCATTTGGTGCTCCCGTATCTGGAGGGGAACCTTTGACTGGAGTCATGTTTCCATGCAATGCATTTGTTCCGTTCATAATATGGGAATCCAATGTTTCATATGAATAGGTTACACTATTTTGCATTCTCGAATGATCGGCTTCGTTAGAGTCTGATGTAATTGTTTGTTCACCAGAAGATGTGGATGAAGTGGCAACTGATGTTTCCATTGTTGAGTCTTCATATGCAATGGGGTTAATATTATATATGCTGGATAATCGATATCGAGATTTTTTCTTAGAAATAGTTGGACTGGTAGTGGAAGTACACCTCATTGGCTTTAATTTCAAATTTGATATAGAAATCATCTTTTTAAGGTCAGGAGGGTTTGAATGATTAAAAAAAGCTTCTTGCTCCTGTGGCTGCTCTTCATGCTGTGGCTCGTCTGAGAAATAATGGGACTGTTGTGGCAAGTTCTCTTCTAGCTGTGTTTCTTCCCTTGTTGATGTATTAGTTGGTGTTTGATCTTGAGTGTTATATTTATCATTTTCCAGAAGTTGACCCATCAAGTGCATGTATTCATGTGTTATATGTTCAAATGATTGTTGATTAGTAATTTCGTCATTATGCAACAAATTTGATTCCAAATAAAATGCCTTTTCATGTAAATTTTTAAATTCACTAATACTTTCATTATTTTTATTCATTAATAATCGGATATCATCTATAGTGTCGTCGAATTCAAAAGTGCTGGCATTTAATGTTGTGATGGAGTTGATTAAATCGTTTGAATCATTGACAACAGAAGTCAATCTGTTTGTTCGTAGTTCTATCTCATTGACAAATGAGAATATTTGATCTAGACGTGAAGTCATCGGTATATTGGTATAACTTTCCACTTCTCAATAATAAGCCATGCAAATGTGATGGATATGAATTTAAAATTGTTATGATTTATGTTGAAATGGGGAAAAGTAAGCTGTAAAACAGAAAAAAAAAAAGAAAATCACAAGTCTTTACAACCAACGGAAAAAAAAAAAAAATTACAAAATTATAAGATAGAGAAACAAAGACAAAGACAAACAAAAACAAGATGCAAAGGTGATAGATAAAACATTCAATTACTGAGTATAAGTTGTAATATTTCACCCAAATATTATAAATATAAATATACTTAGAATGTAACCTTACTGGTCCTAATGGTTATGATCTCATCCCAACTAAATATATATAAGTTCGTGAAATGTAAACAAAAAAATTTACTATCAAATCTCCAGATTCAATACACAAAAGAGAAAAGAAAACGAAAAATTTTCTTTTGAAGAGGTCAACAGTCAAACTAAATACTATTAATAATAATTTGATTAATTGGTTGATTGAAATGTCCAAAAAGACATAGATAACTAATAATAATATTAGTCCCCGTTACCACCACAAAGGTTGGTAATCTTCTCTCTTTGTTTCTTTCTCAACCCTTGGCATCCAGTTCATGAAAACACTCGATGCATCTTCCCGCCCCCTAATTAGGAAAGATGATATCCCAATTCATCGGCTTAACGACATTGCGACATTTTCTTTCCCAATAAAGAACAAAATAGACTTTTTTGTTTTTCTCTTTTTTTTTTTAGTGTTCTTAGTATTTGGTAAACATAGGTGAGGATCAGAGTGTTACATTACAACCAGAGAAGAAGAAAAAAATGTCTCTCTCTTCCTTTTATCCTGGCACGTGACTAAGGTAAAAGTTGAATCTAATGAATGGTTTACTATAGGCTACTAATATTATCATGTTTAATTTAATGACAGGCGTACATACAAAAAGTTTAGTGCTAATTATACCATTAATGCTTAGATCTCTTACGATCTGGTGAATGGTCTTCATCATCTTTTGATCTTTTCTTCTTTTTATCTTTCTTGTCTTTCTTGTCTTTCTTCTCCTTTTTATCTTTCTTGTCTTTCTTGTCTTTCTTGTCTTTCTTCTCCTTTTTATCCTTCTTTTCCTTCTTCAAGAGTTTATTCTCATAAACCTCTTCTTCTGGAGCTTCAAAATCTTTGGCTCTTTCTTGTCGTTTAGTTTCACTTACTTCTTCTTGCTTAGAACGTTTTTCTTGTAATTTTTTCAATTCTTTTTCCTTCTTACCTAAGAAATATTCACCACTTTCAATTTGTAAATCAATCTTTCTAGGTTGTTGAGCAGGTGGGAATGGGGTATATACTTTCTTTTCGATAGATTTCTTACTAGTCTTTTTCTTTCTAGCAACATTTCTCTTTTTAAAACTTGGTAAAAATCTTGACCAATCTTCATTAGCTAATGCTGGATTTTTACTTAATTCTTGTTTAATCATTAATTCTTTGATATAATATATGGGATGAATATTTTTCATACAGTCTTCAACCACTCTTCTGACTTCTTTTAATCCTTTAAATGGACCCATGGCACTCACAGTATTACCTTGAACTAATATATAGCACTTAGTCAATAATTCTAATGCCTTTAAAGTATTACCATTGGGACCAACTAATCTTTGTCTTCTCTTGATAAATCTATCTTTATTAGCAACAAAATTACCAATTTTAATAACATCACAAGCAATATCATCTTGTAATATTTTTACTGCTTGAGGAAATGGAACTGATCTGGCTAATAATTTAATTAAATCTCTAGCTTTAATAATCATAGCCGGATCAAATGTTTTCGTGGTTGTTTTAACTGTCATTGATCCTTCAACTAAATCTAATTCACATTTGATAAAATGTTTATCTAATGCCTTGGTTACATCACTCCATATACTTCTTAAATATTGTTCACGATATTTAGGGAATAAAGTCATAAATGATGATTCTTCAGCAAAATGTAGACCCGAAGCATTATGTTCTGGCTTAAACTCTTCAAGAGCCCATTTATCTATATCTGGAGTATCCCATGGTTTATCACGATTATGAGTAGATGGCATTGTTATTGAATGTGTTCTTTTGGGGAGGGGGTGTTATAATAAGATGAGATGAGATGTGGTGTGAGAGATTGAATAGAATTTAAAGGAAAAAAAAAATTTTTTGCTCTTGAGGGATGAGTAAGAGGAGAAGGTCAATTTTTTTTTGTTAAAACCAATAGCCATCTCAAATAAGATTAAGTTATTTGTAGTTCATCCTCGTTATTACTTCAAAACAAACAGATAACTCCTACTACCATGGCTCTAAAAAAGAATATAAATACTAAACTGACTAATAATAAAATCAATAAATTGTCGTCGTCGTCGTCATCATCATCATCATCATCAAAAATTAAGAAGACAACCAACACCACATCATCAAAATTGAAATCAAAATCAAAATCAAAATCAAAATCAACGAAAATAAAAATAGACAAATTAAATAATGATATTTCACAATTTACAGAAGTACAGAGTTTATTAGCTACTAATGATAACAAGCAACCACCAAAGAAAACAAGAGCTTTAGATTCAATAAAAGAGGATTTACAAAAAGATGAAGAATTGAAAAAGAAAAATAAACTAGCAGAAAGGGATCTTAATAAACAATTGGAACTATTAACGGAAATGGGGTTATAATTTGAATGTTGTTAGTAAAAGCGGGTCTTTGGGTAGTGGGTTGGTGGTTTGGTGGCTTTTTGTAGACAAATATTGTATAATAGAGATATTTATACGGGAATCGATTATTATCAACTCGTAAATTCATAGTTCTAGGCACTCTACACTAAGGAAAACTGTTCTTGTAATAGGTAGCAGTAGCTCTTTCCTTTCCTTAGAGTTGTAGAGTCTGTTGAACCAGTACATCTCTATTATTGTTGGAGAATTTATTTTTCTCTCGATTTTAGCGACAATTTGTTGCAAAATTTATTACAACCCATTTCTGTTCACTACAATGTCAATATTCTGCAACCACTAAGAAAGAAACGCGTTTCAGTCACAATCCAGACTTCTCAAAAAGCAATACAGTAATTACTTAATGGTTTTTGATTAACAGCCTGAGATCGATGTCAATAACTCCCTACTTATGTTACACGATGGATGGCAAGTTGACGCGGTTGTAACAGAACAAAATTTAACTTATAGAGACGTGGGAAGAATCTTTACAATAGAACTAGGACATAAACAATATGACGAGATCGACTAATGTTATTTTGTATTGTGATTGACGTTGAAATACAGGAAAGACATAGTATGAACAAACTTTTTGAATCGATTGATTTAACTCAAATCTTAATATTTTATTGTGATCTATAACTAGTTATAGGGTAGATTATGAAGTGGCTGTTTACATGAAAAGTGAACCTGGCGTTCCAGATCATTGTGTTTTACAAAAAAAACACTAGAACTATTGAAACCAATTCGGTCCTAAAATGAAAGAAAACGTAACTAATTAATTAACAGTTATCATTATTTAATTTACGTCTAGTTTTTGGGTAATTTCATTCCCAAATGGGAATAATTATTGAAAGGGGGGGGGGGGAGGCGAGAGTTCAATAATTTTTCCTTTTTCTGTTGTTTACATTTTGTTAAAATGGATTGTTCGTGTTTTGTCACATTGTTTTTGTGTTGGTTGGTTGGTTGTGCCATATTTTCAAAATTTTTAAACACACGCGTATTCATTTGTTCTTCCTTCACATAATGAATGAATGAAGTTTTTTTTACTAAGGGTTGTACTAAGAATTATTTGCTTTGTTGACGATCAAAAAAAGAATTACATTATACACAAAACACCTTTCTTTCTTCTGCTACTACTTCTTTTTTTCACGTTTCATATATTTTTAATAGAAAGCAAATATTTATTGAAAACATTTTTATAACTTTTTTTGTTTTCCTTTTTGCTTTTTAAATTTTTGAAAACTAAATAAAAATTTTTTTTTTCTTCTTCTTTTTGTTGAGGTTATAAAAGTTTTATTCATCCTTGTTCTTCAAGTTAAAGTAAAGTTCAATATCTGCCTATCAAAGAAGAAAACCAATCAACAACATCAATTCCAACTTTGTTTACGTGAAACAGAAAAACAGAAAAAAAATAAACTTCAAATAATTTATAGACAACTTCATTCATTCACTAATATCCATTCGTTATTTTCACATCTTTATATAATACATTTATCATAAACAAAACTCAAATCAATAATGCCACATTCAAGACAACCTTCGATATCGTCATCGATTATGTCACAATCGAATCATAATCATCCACAAAAAATCGGACCTTGGAAATTAGGTAAAACTTTAGGAAGAGGTGCCACTGGTAGAGTTTTATTAGCTACTCATCAAACAACGGGACAAAAAGCTGCTGTAAAAGTAGTTTCCAAATCAGAATTACAAGACGAAGAAAACGAGAAAAATGGAGATGGATTACCATATGGTATAGAAAGAGAAATTATTATAATGAAATTATTAAACCATCCTAATGTTTTGAGATTGTACGATGTATGGGAAACATCTAAAGCTCTTTATCTTGTTCTAGAATACGTCGAAGGGGGAGAATTATTTGATTTATTGGTAGAACGTGGTCCATTACCTGAAATTGAAGCAATAAAATATTTCCGTCAAATCATATTGGGTACTGCTTATTGTCATGCTCTTGGTATATGCCATAGAGATTTAAAACCAGAAAATTTGTTACTAGATTCTCAATTGAATGTAAAATTAGCTGACTTCGGAATGGCAGCTTTAGAGAGTAATGGCAAATTATTGGAAACCTCTTGTGGTTCTCCTCATTATGCTGCTCCAGAAATTGTCAGTGGATTAAAATATCATGGAGCTGCATCCGATGTTTGGTCCTGTGGGGTCATATTATTTGCCTTGTTAACAGGTAGATTACCTTTTGACGATGAAAATATCAGAAATTTACTTCTTAAAGTTCAAGCCGGTAACTTTGAAATGCCAGTTGATGAAATAAGCAGAGAAGCAAGAGATTTAATTGCTAGAATGTTAGAAGTTGATCCGATGAGAAGAATATCTACGGCAAAGATTTTGAGACACCCATTGTTAACAAAGTACCCAATGTCAAACGAGGATTTAATTAGTGAAAAGTCATTGCCACACCCACAAACTGGTTACAAGTCTTTAGGGTCAGTTAGAAACATTGATAAACAAATTCTATCAAACTTGACAATTCTATGGAATGACAGACCCGAAGAAGATATTATTGACTGTCTTTTGAAAGATGGGTCCAACCCCGAAAAAACATTTTACGCATTGTTGATGAGATATAAGCATAACCAAGAAGAATCTAGTAATAGCAATTCACCAAAAAAATCAACTAGTTTCAATAATAAAGTGGTACGCAGTGGGTCAAAGTACAGTCTTAATGGTACGCCCAGAAGAAAAAGAGCTAGTCACATAAGTGTGTCAAGGCCAACATCTTTCCAATACAAGTCCAACCCGGGAGCTGGTGCAGCAGCAAATAGAAACTCCGTTGCCAGAAATTCTGCTGTTTCATCTGCTAATAACTCTCCTCGAAAATCACCATATAAATCACCATACAGATCGCCCTACAGATCGCCATATAAATCTCCTTCTAAGAGATATTCAGATAGTCAATCACCAACAAAGTCCCCTTATGGAAGAAGATCAAATTCACAAAGACAGTTTGAAAATGAACCGTTAAAGGCAAAGCCAAGAAATATTTACAATGAGATTGTTGATGCACAAAGTAACTTTTCGCTACCTCCATCACTTCCACCTTCCTTACCTTCAAAAGATTCTCGTTACATGATTGACGACTACAACCAACCCCAGTTGCAACAACCTGCGTTGAGTCAAGTTCCTGAAAATCCTATTGTCGATGAATCCCCTGATTTAATGCAGTCTGCAAATATTTCTAGTGGCAAAAGAAATTCAATAATAGGAAAGAACAGCAACAACAACAAGAGAATGTCTAAAAGAAAATCAATTCGTGCATCCATGACTACGAGTTTAAAAAGAAATTCCATAACTATGAAATTGTTATCCACTTATGCTAAATTAGCAGGTGATGACGATTGGGAGTACATGGATAAACAAACAAAAAGAACATCAGCTACTTTTGCAGCATTGTGTGACAAGATATTCAACCAAGAAGACTATGACGAAGAAGACGAACAATTAGTTGATCCTGAAGAAAAGGAAGCCAGGGAATATGAAAGGTTAATGGAATTGGAAAGAAAGAAACACGAAGCTGAATTAAAAGCTAGAAGAGAATTAGAAAAGAAGAAAAGAAGACAAAAGAGACGTTCAATATTGAGTTCGAAGAAATTAAGTATTATTATCAAGAATGATGCTGATCCAAATAATAGTGAACAAGAGTTGGTTGATGATGGTATTAAGCAGCCAAAACGTCAGTCCAAAAACTTGGCTGCTTTAAGAGCATTATCTGAGGGAAACCATGCATCCGAAGAATTGACATTGGAGGACGTTGAGAATTTAAAGAGAAGATCAGCATCACAGCCAGTTCCAAGAAGAAGACAAACTCCAATTTTGACAAGAAGACCTGTATCAAGATTGGATCCATTATGGCAAGCACACGAGAATGAACAATTAGACAGAGCTAAAGATGCTTTGGAACAAGAGTGGAGGGATTCACAAAAGAGAACTTCAACCGTCAGTCGTAAAAAAGTACACCGAGAATCGATGATTTCGGTAATGGATGATATTGTCGAAGAAGATCAAGGTGGTGTAAACAGAAGATCATCACGAAACACTTATTATGAAAGGGAAAGAGACTATGAATTACCAGAACCAACCGTGGAACACTCTAATTTGACTGATGATTACATGACAGAGATTAGAAAATCTAGACTTTTGAACAGTCAGTTGAATGTAAGGGGTCCACTCAATGAAAAGAGAAAATCTGAGCCTAAAACTCTTATTAGCAATGTTCAAATACCGAGTGTTACTAGAAAATCAAGAAATTTCACCAGTTCCAACAAAAGATTGTCAGTATTGTCTGTGTATTCAACAAAGGAATCGTATCGTGATTTGAATTCTATAATTAATTCACCAGATGAAAACCCTGAATTGCATCAAAACATCAACAAGCCAGCTTTACGAACCAGTATTGCTGATCGTTTGGATAAGGCTGGTTTGCCTGAACCAGAATATGAAACCGAAACTGACGGTGAAGATAAAATGTCTGTTATTGATTTGGACGACCACTTAGCTGATAGAAGAACTTCATATTATGATGGTTCTGGAAAGAGAGCTTCTAGAGCTTCAACAACTAAACGATACAATGTGCATTCCAGTTCAGGTCAAAGACCAAAATCCAAAGTTCCTGATTTGCCAAGGAATGATTATGATGATACATTTGTTAGTAATAGTGATGAAATTCACAAACGCCAGTATAAATCAATGATTTCTGACGAATCTAGTGCATCCGATGATGTCTTTGATAAAATTAAATTACCAGACGGTAAATCAACTAAATCTTCTATTGATGAATTGGCTAATGGTACTTCTACAAGTGGACATAGGAAATCCAAAGTGAGACATTCTCAACCAGGCACAGAAATGTTGATTCCCCATTTGAATGGAGGTATTGAATCGTCACAACCAATGTCTAAAGTTCGTGGTAACAATTCAAATGGTCATGATGACACTGCTCCTCCACCACCACCACCAGCTCATAAGATAAATAAAAAACCATTGGATGATAAGACGAATTTCCCACCACCAGAAGTGGATCCAAAAAGAAAGGGCTCGTTTTTTAGAAAACTCTCATGGGGGTCCAAGAAAACCATTGAAAGCAATACAAATGCCAACACAACTACTAAACAACAACAATTACCAAGTCCTGTTGATTCTAAAGACGAAAAACCAAAAAGCTCATTTTTCAGATGGTTTTCATCATCCCACAGTCCATCAACTGCTGAAATTAGAAAATTTAACACAATTTTACCTAAACACGAAATGTCTACGGCTTTATTTGCCTTGTTGAATTCCTGGTCTAATTTTGGTTTGAAAGATTTACGAAATGATCAAGTAGGATATTATATTACTGGTGCCATATCCAAACACAATTCTTTCAATTTAAAGAGTTGTAAATTTAGAATTAAGATTAATCAACGAGATTTCAATCAAAAATCAGAAATTGTATGTGTTAGAGTGAAAGGATCTAAAGTTACCACAGATACGTTATTTTCTGAAATTGAAAAAGTCTTACTCAAAGAAGGTGTTTTAGATAAATAAAAGGATTGAGTTTGGGATTGATGATGCATTATTTTATTATGATTTTTTTTTTTTTTATAATTTGGCTTGTTTTATTTCTTATGTATATTATATAACTATGATGATATTAAATTATAATATTTTCTTTATATTCAAAATATCCTTCATATTTCATTTTTGCAATTCGTCTTCATTATTTTCATTGATAGTTTCCAATCTATTTGTAGTTTTTTCAGGTATATAAGTAGGTCCAACAGTATCGGTAAAGCTTCCAACGCCCCATTGGGTAAATATACTAATAAAAGCTGTTGCTAAGACAATTTCAGGGTCAACTTTTACATTATCCACTAAAACTTCAAAATCTAACTTGAATTGTCTCATTAATTTAACTTTAGCTACTCGAGATCTTTTCTCTTCCAATCCACCATTTGGATTAATTACTTTTTCTAAACATTTAGTCGATGATGACCAGGAATATTTACAACCATCATTAAGATAAAATGATCTATACCTTCCATTTATCCCCCAGTCACCAAAAATCAGTCGATGATTGAAATCAGATTTATTGTGGAAATTTATTGATCTATCAATTAATCCAATTTTTAAAGTTGCCACTTCTTGACGTTGGGGCCAATTTAACATTCTCCAAATGGGGTTAAATGTACTTAGTCTTTCAAATGAATAAACTTGATCACCATTACCATCAAAAACTTTAACTGTACGGTTTTTATCTTTACGATCTTGACGAACGAAAAATACTATTGATGAAGGAGTCAATGGAGTTACCGAAGCATTTGAGAAATTCAAATCCAAAATCTCACTAAGATTAAACAGTTCTAAAACCACTGATCCTAATGTTAATGATGTAGTTAAACCTCGAACTGAAGTAGTCTGTAATATATTATTCATTGAAATTCCAAGCAGACTCAAGACAATTTTGGAAAAATGAGGGGAAATTAGAATTAGAACTAGAATATGAGATATATCCGATGGATTAGTCTGTTGAAACTTCTTTTTTTAAATTAGCCAGTATTGATCAAAAAGCAAAAAAATAATAAAACAAAACAATTATAGGCTAAACAAGCCAATATAATAATAATAATTGAAGAAAGAGTTTAAATGGAAAAAACAAACCAAAACAGAAAAAGAAGGAGTAGAATATCATTGTTTGTTTTATTGATTTTGTATGGGTGTGAAAGTTATAGGGAGAATCATTTCGATAGAGACAGACATAATCTTTTTTTTTTTTTTTTTTGATTGCGAAAAAGAAAATCACAACTAATATTTTAGTATGCTGGGGGAAGGAAGTCTGTTTTTTTCAGGTCATCACATCATACAAAAAACTACAAAACAAAGAAACAAAGATTTAACTTATAAAATATATAGTTTATACAATAGTTTCGATTGAATATATACGACGTAAAGCCTCTAGCTTTGCATCTTTGATTTTTTTTTTTTAAAAAAAAGTATCACACTTTTTAATAGATTCCCCAAACGTCTTCACAACCATGACAAAATTTAGAACATGCTACTGAAGCAGATAATGGATAATCAGAAAGACCAATTTTTTCATCAACAAATTCATCAGCAAAGTTATCTTTACCTCTAGCCATTGCTCCAACGAAAACACATATACTTTCATTTTCTTCTAAAGTGGTCACATAATCTTGAACACGTTTAAGTTCAGCATCAAATGATAATGTAACTTTACGACATTTAGTTGGCAAGTGATCTGTAATTGGGTTTTTAATAACTTTCAATAATACTTCTTTAGAATTTTCTGAACGAATACTTAATTTATGTAATAATTGTACCATTAATCCCGAAAATCTTTTAAAAGTTCTGGGGATTCTAACACTTGGGTTAACCTCTATTAAAACACCTCTGGCAGTTTGAATATAAACTTGTAGTTTACCGGCTTTATTGATTGGTGAATCTAATAAGGTCAATAAACATTGATGGGTAATATCTGGTCTTGCCTCGGCTATATCTCTCCCCATTTTTCTTAATAACCCTTGATGATCATCACAATTTAACAAGGCAAATCTATCACCACCTGGACCGCCAGTATTCATTTTATATGTTTCTAAACATGCTTGAGATAAGACCACAATTAATCTTTGGGTGTTCTTGTCACGAGATGTGAGTGCTGTAGGTTGAACTGGCACCAATGATGCTGGTGGAACCGATGATTTATTGTTGGAGGAAGAGGATTTAGTTTTAGAATCCAGATGAGTGGCTTCATTCTTATTAGTTTCACTTGTTCCGTTTTTCAATTCAGACATTCTAATAGTAAGGGAGGGGATTAATTCTATAGAAAAAAAATGACAAAGAAATATTCTATTAGAAACAACCAATTTAATATAAACAAGGGAAGTCTGCAAGTAGATGATATTTGATAAAGAAAAATTTTTTTAGATTTTGATTTTCAGATTTTTTTTTACTTAGTGCGTGCCTCCAAATTGGATTCTTTCAATGAGCATTTAATAATGTATTGGTGCGACACGCTTTCAGAAAAACGTCAGAGATAAATCGCTGCAGCTTCAACTCGTATGAATTTAAAGATAAGTAGGAAGAGATTTGATATTCTAGATAATTATTAGCTGTAGTCATTTGTAATTGACAAATAAATAATATTTTTGCCCTCTTTTTATGTTGTTATATTATTGAGACAGCAGATTTTGATAACAAACTACTACACTTCGGAACGAAGAAAAAAAAAAAATATTGGCCAATCTTACAACAAGAACAACCAGATTGGCGCAACAGACGTGATTTCATTAATTCTTCAGAGTTATGATATAAGCAAATACATGTATATATATATATATAATCATGTCCAGCTCAGACGACGATTTTGACGATGATAATGATGATGTTTTATTACAAGATTTTCTACTTGGAAAAACACAGATACCAGAAAACCCCACCATTCTGCAAACCCAAAATCCAATTCCAGTTAAGATTCCCCAAATACAGCAAGCAAACACGCAAGCGAAGAAGGAAACGATTCTAGATGATGAAGTACAAGCAAAATTATTCCAAGCTGACGGAGAGATAGCAACCTTGCGTGCTCAATTGCAACAATTGCAAAGACAGAAACAGGAGGAAGTCTCAGCTCTAAAAGAATCCTTTAATACATTTAAAGAATCTAGTGAAAATCAATTATCAATATTAAAGAATGCAGTCCAGACACTTGAAGATGAAAAGAAGTTTTTAAACAATGAGTTGATATCGAAAACTGCTATTAAAAAAAGAAAGACAGAATCGCTAAACAAAACAACAACGTCCACTTCAGCAAATGAAGCAAAGTATTTACAACAAAAATCATTGAAGGAATCCGTAACTGAAAAAACTGGTACAGCTGACTCTTTAATTTTAGCCCAAGATGGGAGTCAAGGTAAACCAATCCAAAAAGTTATCAGGTTACTGAGTGACTCATCACTACTTATAGATCAACTTTGGAATCATTCTATAGTTGGAAGCAAAAGAACATCATTTGAATACTTGAATAAAATATGCATTGATTTTGATTTGGAATTGAATTCTGGGTTGAAAATTGTGAAACGTACCTCGCTTTCATCAAGTATTGTTGAGTTTTTAATGATGAACAAAAATAACAGATTAGATAAGCTCATTGAAATTTTTACCATATCAACAATTCAATTAGTTGAAAGACTATTACAAAAGAAGTACATTCTTGCAATACCATTCATTTTGTCTTTGATTGATTGCGCTCTATCTTTCCGGCCAGCAGCACTTACAAAATCGTTGATTGTGCTATTATTGAAAAGAGTATCAAAAATAACAGAGAGTCTATTGTTTTTGTTGAATTCCAATCTTGATGAAGATGATTTAGTCAATTATCATGATGTTCCATATCAGGTGATGGTATTAGAGAAATTCATTTTTTTAGAATGTTTGGATTTGATCGAAAGGTTGGTGACTTTAACTACAACATTTGATATTGAGTTTATCAAAACAGTATGGCACAACCCCATTTTGCCACAAAACATAATAACTTCATGTCTTCCAGATAATTCAGAGAGATTCAGAAATACTGCTCAAATAAATGTGGTATTCAATATTGTGGAGTTGCTTGTTGCTTCAGTCACTGAAGAGACATTTGCATACAATGATACGAATTTAGATGAAAAATTGATTCTATCATTACTCAAAGTATTCCTAATAGATATCCCTGTGCGAGAAGAGTTTATGTTTTATGGATTGAATAGAATCTTGGGGAATAATTGTGATTTTCTTAAAATTGATAGTGTTATCCCTAAAGATCACGATCATTTGAATAATTATTTGATCGTAATCCCACAACCAATTCCATTCGATATTGAAACTCCACAACAATTTCGAATTAATATGAACCATGAATATCATTTATTGATTCTTCGACTTAAGATTGCTGAGCTTTTTTTGTCTTTAATTATCACTAAACAAACTTTTGATTTCTTATACAACAAAGAACATTTCAAGTCGTTGATACGAGTTATTGGATTTGAACAGAACCATATTGCACAATCACCTAGATCCAAGCATGTGTATTTACGATTACAATTGATTAGCATGTTAGTGAAAATTATTGATTATCTTACACAAGATTTACGTGATGCCAGTGAACTAATATATAGTGAGTTGATGTATGAGATTTTTGTTGTATTCCTGAGAATAGCTTTTGGCGCCGATTCATTGTCAATAGATGCACATAAATTATTGGTTAAAATCAGAAATCGACCAGGTGGTAAAAGTTTGCCTGTTTTTAACAAATGGTGTGAGACAAGAGCAAGACAGTTGAATCATGTATCATTACTGGACTTCAAAGTCGAGGTTGTTGCTAATGTAGAAAGTGATTTTGCCAATGGATTAGAGTTTCCATATGAATCAGAAACAGTCGAGCTAGCAAGAAATATATTGAATCGATTTGTGGATCATGATGAAGCGGAGAATTTGTATGTCAATATGAATGCTGAAGACCCGCATGATTCAGATGATGAAGGCGAAATGGACTTGACATGACATAGCTAGTAAGAGAAATGGCTACAGGTAATATACAAATGAATAAGATCAATTTCCAACATTAATATACAGATTTTATTTGTTTCTTTTTATGGTGTATACGTAAAAAAAAAAAGACTAAACCTCTTATTTAAACAGATATTAAATAGTTATTACATTCTCAAGCAAGAATTTAACCAATTCTTCCATGATATAATAATTAACACGACTTTATGAATAATGACAAATGTATGACAATAACTTCAGTAATTAGTTTAAGCGGAAGGGGTTTGAGCTTTGGCAACACCAGTTTGGAAACCGTTCTTGAATCTTCTGCTAACGTGTTTCAAGTAAGCCATTCTACCGGTACCAGTAGTTCTTCTTCTCTTAGCTTTTAAAGCCCAGTTGTGAGATCTCATTTTAGCAGCTGGGTAACCACAAGAAGAGCAAGTCTTCTTTTGGACGTGGAATGAACGACGACCACATCTGTTACATAAGGTGTGAGATTTGTTGTGACGTTTACCTAAAGATGGAGTACCCTCTATAAAAATAAAATTGAATTGTTAGTAATACTGATATTTTTCTTCCCCCGTTTTGGGTGTGGGTGCTTGTTTACTTTGAATATCTAGGCTGAAATCCATTGTACTTTAGTATTGTTGATAAGGTGCACAACACTATTGCCCCTTCCTATTCAAATCCATATGTTTCTTATTATTCCAAATAGACGTGATATCTTTTTCTCATGCAAAATATTTCAACATCCATTAAATCTTGCAACTTTAATACTTCTTTTCTTTCTCCAATGATAATAATCTATTGATATTCCTTTCCAAAGTCCATGGATTCAATCATATTAGATATTCTAATAAACTCTTTCAATATTGTATCTTCACATACTACCCATTGTTGATTATCTATACTTTGATGGTTTAAGAAAGAAAGTCTATGAATTTTCAAAATTTTTTTTTTCTTTGCCTCTAACAAAAATTTGCGGTGTGTGTGTGTGTGTGCACAGAGCAGAGAAACTCACTGTTTGCGCAAGCCAATACAACGTCAAACTTTGTTACTGGTAGCGAGAAAAAAAAATCAAATGTTAGTAGTGTAAAATGGTAAAATAAGTTAATAAGAGAATGTTCACGTGCAATAAACTATTATTAGGGCTGCAGCCCTATTTTGATGGTATTGGTTTTGTACACACTGAGAAAAAAAAAAAAAAAGAAAGCATGAAACGTAAACAAGACCCACGACAAAGCTAAACCGTCAAGTAGAATATGCTCTGGTTTCTTGATAAAAGGAGTAGTCAGTAAATATATTAAATTTAAATGTTTCTTACGTTAATACTCTACTAGCCTCTTTTATAAATCACTTTAATTGTTAAATACATTTATTGGTCATTGATAATACATCCATTATTTGGTGTACTAAAGTGGGACACACTAAAAACTTCAGACGCGACTGCAAAATATAAAATATAAACAACACGAAATTTTACTTTCGAACCCAGGCCGAGTTGCACTACCAAGGATCGTTCAAACTGTTTCCAAAACTATAAACAATCCTCTTGAAAAAAATATACACAGGCCATTTGCTTTTCATTTTTTTTTTTACCACTTTAGAATATATCATGTCTAATATGAATTATCAATTCCCACCTTCGTCGCCTGTGCTCGAAGATTACTCCTATAATTCTTCAAAAGACCCTTTCACGTCAGCTGTGACAAACAAATCTAGGGTTGCTGAAGAAGCAACAGAAGCTCGTGTTTCTCGTGATAACTACCCAACTCCAAATCCATCATCCTCATTATTCCGTTCATCTTCTCCGGCAAGAGAAGCCTATTCTGACAATGACAAGGACATTTTCAAACCAGAACCTAAACCCACTGCAAACATCAACAAAGATTTCAATGTTTTAAATCCAGATAAATCGGTTATACGTATTCCATTGGTGAACACTCACTCTCATTTTTCCATTGGTAGATCATCACGTAGTTGTGAATTTGCTCTTACTGCTTCAGATCCTCGTATTTCTAGAGTTCATTTGAAGTTAAGTTCTAGTTCTCAGCAGATCATTTTAACGTGTCTTGGGTCAAATGGTGTTGGTGTCATTATCCCTAAACCTTGTTTTGTTTATGAAACCAATTCCTCAGATAATTTCATAATAATGGAAAATACTAGTGGTAAACCTTTGGATGCAGATTTGCACAACTATAAGTTAAATAAAACAATCAAGTTGGATGGTCATCATACTGAATTTTTTGTTCGTAAAGGTGAGACTATTACCATGCCCAAATTTGAAAATATTTTGTTGCAAATATCAAAAGATATTATCTTGTTGAATCCAAATGATATTGATGAAGAATTGACCGACGAGGAGATGCCAACTTTACTTGAAAACGACAACAGTAACACGACAAACACTACTCCCATGAACAAAACTGTTAGTCTGGCGCTTCCAAAAACACCATTAAAATCAGTATCAAAAACAATAATCAAGGTTGTGGAGAATGATAATGAAGAACCAGACGAAACACCAAGTAAAGGACAACGTTCTGAAAATAAAACTTTTGTTATGTTTGAAGATAATAATGTTCCACTGCGTTCTGCATCTGCTTCACCAAAGCCACCATCAGTACTAACTGATAAAACAAATATCAAAAGAAAGGCCATTTCTGAAGAACCACAAATCAAAAAGAAGAAAAAACAAATCAAGAGGCAACAAACCCCAGAACTTGACAATTCAGTATTGGAATTACCAAATTTGGCTGAAATTCAAAATATATTGATCAATCATTTAGCATTTTCAAGATTAAGTTCTACTCCAGCATCATTCTTAAATACCATTAGTGTTTTAACATCTAAGTTATCGTTAGCTCAAATAAGAGCCATTTTACATGATTTGAAATGTATTGGAGTGATTCATCGTCAAGGGAAAGATGCTGCTGGTCAACCATTACAGGAAGAATATTACTACATGCCTGAAAACGATGAAGATAGAGAAAGAACCACTTTGGTTTCGAATATCAAAGGTCATGGTGGATTAAGATCCTGTAGAAAAACGCACAAGCAATACTATTGGAAAAAACCAGCACCAATCAAGAAGTAGATACAAAACCTTCTTATATATATATATATATGTATATGTAATTTGTACACTAGATAATGCGATTAATAATCAAACTATTATATTTATTTCAGTTTCTCTGCTGTAGTTGGATAGAAACTTGATGATGTATTTATATCTTGGCTGTTGTTAATCAAAGGATGTGATAGAGGATAGCCATATACTTCTTTCTCATGTTCTGACAATTCACGTGGGCTACTTATAGCATAAGACGTGTTTTCCTGTCTTTTGCTATTCCAATGCCGGATGGCAAGTGTGACACCACCAACAAAGATTTGAAATAGCCAAACACCAAGAAGTCCTAGACTAATGTATAATTCTAACAATATAGACTTGCAGTACAAATCAATTATTTTATTTGCTTTTGTCAAGATGGATTGTGGTTGCAAAAATGTTATATGAGATAAACCATCTTCAATTTCCCTGCTAATAGAAGGTATGTTAATATTTAAGTTATCATTCATCCAAGTTAATCCCTTTTCAATTTTTTCAAGTTTTCGTCCAATTGTACAGTAAACAACTGTGTTTATTGGCCCTCCTAAGGGTGTATTCCCAAATATATCAGATAATGTTTCATTAAGTTTATCCAAAAATTCAACAATTGTCGAGTTTAATGTCACCGATACTTCCTTTATCCCACTGAACAACTCTTGGTTTAGTTTATTTTGTGTATCATCAATGTAAGTGTTCATATCTCGAAGATAAATTGTGGGTGCTGACATGTAGGTACTGTTGCTTATGGTATCAAACGACTTGATATGATTACTCATAGATGACTGAACAGAATTTAGTAGAATGTATTGTGCCGCTACTGAAACAACCCCCATCATTCCGAAAAAGAATACATTCCTGGAAATCTCACTAAACGTATAACTCGCCATCCAAATAGCTTTTTCATTAAGGTCTATCCCCATACGCTTCACTATTGTATATATCAAAAAGTTATTGTAAATATTATATTGGTTGCGAAATTGCACTACTTTGTCGATACCTGTTTCGTTGATAAATTTGTCCATTCGCCTCCAGTGTCTCCATTGAATATAACTCACATACAAGATTGAGCCCACCATGGCAAGTACTAATCCAATAAAAAGCCATTTGCTAATTCTCTCAACTAACTTAGCCAAGGCGGTTTGTACGTCCTTTAATTTGCTCATATCTTTCAAACACTCGTCACGGAAATTGATGGGACTAGGTGCTCCTGTACTAAAATTATAATTCAGTTTCATAGTGTTTAATTTCTTGATAGCCAACTCAAAAGGGGTAGATACTATGGTTTGAGTTCCATTGCCTAATTGTGATAACCCGTATAAACTAGAATTTTTGAAGTTATCAAGTTTTGTAAGAACTTCATTAGGGATCATGATTTTATTTTTCAAATTTCCCAAAGTAATATTGATTTTATTTTGATATTGTGTTGGGTCTGGTTTGGATCCAGTAAATATATTCTTTATAGCACTGAATCCGGTAACCAAATCATTAATGATCAGGGAAAGACCCTTTAAGGCACTTTCAATATCATTGGTGGCAGACACAACGGTAGCATTGACAGCTCGAATAACACCTTCGCTTGCATCAAGTGCTGCCTCAGTTGATCCTTTCAAGGCTGCATTTATTAAACAAATATATGTTCCAAAAAACAATTCAATGAAAAACAACGCTAACTGTTTAATAACTTTGAGGGTTAAAATTATTGATACTATACCTGCAGCCTCTAGTGTTTGCAAACTATCTACAATCATATAATGAATCGTGTTTAAAACCGGTTGAATTTCGCCATTGTCACAAATTGAGTTGTCCAACAATACCAGGTCAAGATTATCTAAGATTGAAGTTTCCAATAGTATCAATTTGATGAGGATAAGAATTAGCAAGATGGCATATTTGTTCAAGTATACTTGAGTTAATATTTCAGGAAGATTCAAATAGTTTCTAAACATGAGAGCAACTGATGAACCAAAACACCATAGCGTCTTTCAATAAAGAAATATCAAATAATTCTGGGTTCTATCAGGTTATCGTTATAGCATTTTATATTCCAGTAAAGAGTTACTTGAAACACTGTTGAAACACTAGTGAAACTATCATCACTTTTTTTCTGCCAGTTAAACCCACTCTAGTTTCAAAATCTTAATACAAAGTTTACGTGACCACAATAAAAACTAGTAGCTTTGTTGAGTAATCCTTTGAATCTTTTTAAAGCATTGATAAGTGCAATCGCTACAATATACTTAATTCCAATTAGTTGAGGTATCTGGTTGCATCAGGAAGACATGAAAACAAGGTCGTGCGACACACATAATTGTGGTGGCCTGAAACAACGCGACCGATCAAACCTCAGTTATAATTTTCTTCCTTTTTCTTAAAAAAAAAAATGCCAATATCAAAACAATCATAGTTTCTTGATTATTAAGTTTCGAGTATTCATCAATTGAAAAAAACATTAAAATGTCCGACACTGAAAACACAGGAGGATCACCACCAGCTGATGCAGGCCCAAAAGAAGAGAAAGGTACACATATAAATGTGAAGGTTTCTGATGGTACACAAGAAGTGTTCTTTAAAGTTAAACGTAATACCAAATTTAGAAGATTAATGGAAGCCTTTGCTAAAAGACAAGGTACATCTCCCGACACCATGCGTTTCTTAGTTGATGGTGGAAGAGTTCATGCTGATCAAACTCCAGAAGATTTAGATATGGATGATGGTGATACTATTGAAGCCCACCGTGCACAAATTGGTGGATGTTTGTAGAAATTGTGTATGCCATCAAGTAAATCCATAGTTCCAAGTACTTAATGGAGGTTAGTTTTGTAATTCAAGGTTGTAGAGTCAAGGTATTCCTGAACCAAGTTGATCAGTGGTTTTGTTTACACCTTTTTAAACTGATTACCCCTTCAATGCCGAAGCGGTGTAACTTTTTTTGATCTACAAAGGTGATCATCCTGGTGATATTATAGCAACATGGATAATACAGATCTTATACCTATTGGCATTTCACTGGACTACATAACAAACAGCATACTTAACAATGTTTGGCGCAAATAAAATTTGGCAACATTGTTTGGAAAAACAATAAAAACCAATACTCTCCGAACAGATGGGGGTTAAGTTCTGCTCTTCAAAACGGTGGTCCGGCTCAGAAGATCGTCTTAGGTTTTACCTCTGCCCTGTGAGCCATATGAATCCGTTGCGAAAAACACCTGGAGGTATGTTATAACCAGAGACCAAATTCAAATTCTTTACACAAGGGCTTTCGGTGATAACAAGGAAGTATAACGAACCTAAACATTAAACCCAATAACTGCGATGGAACATCTTGACAAATAACTCTTGGATGTTATTTTGCCCCACTACTGGTTCCGATAGATTAGGTCAGTCATTTACTTCAACTTCTTTTACCCGAGGAAATTGTACCTTAAATGGCGATGTTAGAATCTGTTGTAAAGTATGGGGGGGACCGAATCCTTCATATTCCGGGAACCATCATTATAGAATACCAATGAAACAAAAAACGGTGTTTCATAAATGTCTAAGAAAAAGAGAGAGCAAATCGGTCTCCAAAAAAATATCGACCGATTTGAAGTATATAGTGAAGGTGTTTTTTTAGATCGGACATACAACCCCGAATTTGTAAGTGACAATTATCAGGTCATTATTATTGCTTGTAAGAAATGAATGTGATAAAACCAAAAAAATAGCAAGTTAATAAAACTCGTTTGATCAGTTCATACCATACCAGGTAAGTTTTACCGCGAAGTATAATAACATTTATTCCATGAATGACCCGAAAAAAAAAAAAAAACTCCTCAACCGGGGCCAGGTTTCTGCGTGGGGAAAAAGAATGAAAGAAAAAAGTCATCAACGGTATAAAAGAGAAAAATCATTAGTTAGTTAACGGATAAAATCGTGTGCTCTCAAATTGCGCGAAATGGTGCAGCAATGGAAAAAAGGATCTACTTGGACTAACAAAAACAAGAATAAACAATTGATTTTTGGTTACATTTCTCATTTTGGTCTTTGTACTTAATTTGTTTTTTTGGTTATCTTGGTCAAAAAATGCTTATCAGGAATTAAACAATAAGATAGAAGGGGGAAGAATGAAAGCAAAAAAAAACTGATATATAAATGGGGAAGGGTTTTGCTCCAAAATATTTCGTGAATTGATTTTTCTTTTCCTTTTCCTTTTCCTTTTCTCTTCAACTATTATAACAATTTTATTATCACTATATACTATTATTCGAAACAATGTGTAAAACCGAAATTTGCGGAATTTGTCGTATGTGATTGTTCTTTGGTTTTTATGAAATCAATTAACTGTTCAATAATACTAACTTTTATTTAGAACATAAATCTTGGACTGGTTGTGGTAAACATGTCCATGAGATAATGGATGTCACTTCTAAAGATAATTGGTGTACTTGCGAACCATTGGATAAAGATGAAGAAGTTTTCATTGAAGGACATGGGGTTTATCCACCAAAAGCAGGTCAAGGTTTGAGAAGGGGCAGTGGTTGTGGTTACCAGAGTTCATCTCCAAAATAATTAAAGGCATCCACGATAATGAATTATGAGGTCAGGTTGTTGTTTTGTTTTTATTGTTAAATTAAAAAGTTAAGTTATTGATTTGGTGATGGTATTCCAAATAGTTTGTACTGTTTTAAATAGAAAACCCATTCAAATATATTCCAGTTTGTTAAAAAGTGTTGATTTGTGGATGCTAAATGTAAGAAAACTAGAATTGCAAAAAAAAAGAGGTGAGTAGATAATACCTATGGTTGGGCAATTGCTATGTTTACAGTTTGTTCTGTAATTGAGCTATCTCCATTTTTCAATATACCTTTTTGCAACCTTGAAATGGTTATAAACCAATAAAAGAACTTACAGAAGGAAAAGCTTTTTGGTAGTTTCTGAAACTTGCTATTCGGCTGGTGCGACACCTACAAACTCATATACCCAATACTTTAGATTGCAAAGACTTCTTATCTTAACCACCGAACTGGAAATACTTTACTCTCAATTAATTGCATTGCAACAGAAGTTGTGTCCTGTTCATATAGCCGTATATTGTTGTGAATTTGCGAGCGTCACGGCTCTATGCAAAAAGTTTTTACCCCACCACACACGCCCCTTAAAAAAAAGGTGTGACTGTTGTGTGTTAGACAAATGGCTATGAAATAATTATCATCTTTTGAGTAAACTTCAGCTGATATTTGTCTACTATAACTTTTGAAAATGAACGTTTCTTTGCTCAATATTATGAATCTTGCTTTAAATATTAGTTTAGTATGTTTGCGGCTGGACATAAACTAGAATAATTCTGGTGTTGATTCTGGACACGTAAATATTCTTTTCCATTCCAAAGAGAAACGTTATTAATGTGTCTGTAATCCCTTGAGCAAGGTTGCTGTTGAATGCTAGTATTAGTTTATTACCAACCATAGACACAACAAAAATAAAATAATTAGTTCAACTCTTTAAATGATTGAATTTTATGAGAAAGAAAAAAAGAAAATACTTATACCCCTCTATATTGTTTCTGTTGATAGTTGAGTTTTAAATAGAGATCAAATGTCGACTTGCGAGAACAACAAAAAAAAAAAATACTGGTGACGATCTTAGGAAAACTCAATCCCAAATTATAACTGATCTAGTTTGCATTAGGTTACATATTCTTGTGTTATTCTGCATTAATGGGTGGGAGGAGTTATCAGAGACCAAAGAATAACATATTAAAGGGTGTTGTAATTTGAAAGTTTGAATGTGATTCGCCCAAAAGAATAAGAAAAAGGGATGATAATAATAATATTAACTGTATAGCTGAGTACACGACATTATGCAAAGACAATCACGACATTTTTTGATATTTGGAAAAACAAACAAACAAGAAGCAAAGAAATAATAAAACTGAAAACTGAAAATTGAAAACTAAGAAAAAACAAAATGGAGAATTTGAAAACATTAACTCACTCGCCTCTCTCGCAGGCAATCACATATACCTTTCCTTACTTTCTTTCTTTCTTTCTTTCTTTCTTTTTTTTGCTTTTCTTTTCTCTCTCCTTTTCCCCTTGCTAAAACTATAATTTACGACTAGAACTGATAGATCTTAAACATAGAATACTTTGGATTCACTGATTCAACAATATTAGACTACAATAAAACTTACGTTAGTGAAACTTTTTGACAATTAATTTTTAATAATAAGATTTCTTTGAACCCCCCAAATAAAGAAAACACTAGAGAGAGGAGAAAGGAAGGGAAAAAAAAAAATAAAGAGGAAAATTTATCACCCAATACAGAACAAATTACTGGCATTATGTCTGCAATGAATTATCCAGATTTCTTGAATACTAGTAATCAGAACGGAAGCTCATCAGCAATGTCTACAAGTAAAAACCCTCAATCACAAGATACCCGCGAAAGAAAACAACCTGACTTGTACCCCTCAGGCAATAATTACATCCAGAATGTTGCAACCAACAAGGAGTATCCACCTCAACAACAACAACAACAACAACAACAACAATTCAATAACCTTTTGTTAAAAAAGTTATCAGCGTTAGATGATGGTCTGCCGTTAGATGTGTCCAGTTTTTATACTAACGCCTCCCTAAACAAAGACTCGTTCAATTTGCCAGCCGAGTTACAAGGTGGTGTGTCCAATATCTCGTCTCGTAGACCAAGTTACGCTGCTGAATCCTTTACTAGAAATAATTTCTATCATCAACCAAGTTTAAATCCACAATCTCCTCAGCTAGGAGCACAATCATCTAATTTTTTTAACAATAGAAAAGATTTGTCTTCAATAGCCATGTTTAATAATTATGCCCATAACCATTACCAACACAATGGGGATGGCAACTTTGATATAAATGATTCGTTTTCCAACTTGAATCTAAATACTAAATTTAACGACTTCCAATCCAGAAGGCCCAGCCAGTTAGCGGATTTCTCATTCAGCCCCTTTGGTGATACTAGACAACCACAACAGCAACCACAACAGCACCAACAACAACAGCAACAACAGCAACAACAACACCAAGCACCAAATCAAAATCCACAACACCAACTGCAACTGCAACAACCTTTGACAGGTGCTGGTAATAATGCCCCCTTCATTGCATATCAGAACAAACAGACTATGAATAGTGTGCAAAATCAATCTATGGGTCAAGGAAATCCAATCAAATTGGAAAACGGGTTAATGTTACGAGATCAATACATTGTGGCTTCTCCTGAATTGAAAAGTTTGTATATGAAAACCATCAAGTATTTCCAAGATCAGAATATCACTGCTGACATTTTATCAAAATTGAATAACTTGTTGACTAATCCAGTTATAATAAAATTGATTACATTTATTAAGAATTTAAACAATCTTACTTTTAACCATAAAATTCTTTGTCTTGTTATCAACAAGAACGGGAAATTTGATTTATTGTCTTATCCTCATAATTCTAATATATTTTTACAAAAGAATGATTTGGTTATCGTTGACGGAGATCGTGGAAAAGATTTGGTTATGATCGTTGAACCATTAGTGAATTTGAATTTTGCAATTTTGTTCAATTTTTTGAAGAAATTGGAGCATTTGAAGAGTTTAACAATTATTGAGGGACATGTTACCAAAACTAATGGTGGAACTCACCCAACCACTATGGATGCATCAACAATAATCAACTCACACCTGAACGAGGATAATGAGTTTATTATAACTTTACCTACAAAGCAAGTACTTCGTTTTGCGACACCTAAAGAAGTTCATAAGATCAGTGGGAAGTTTCTTGAAGAAAAGAAGGCATTTATCACCTGCTACAACAAAATCAAAGAACTTAATCTTGATTCTGACTTGTCTCTTATAAATGTCGAGTACCAATGTGACTTTAAAAAGTTGATCTTTTACTATTTTGCTGGATTCAAACGTATTGACTTTCGAGGTTTAATAAAAGAGTTGTTTAAAATTTATAAAACAAGAATTTGGTTGTGTGCGGTTTTGCCTTACAACAAACCAGAATTGTACATCACTATGGATAAGGAAGATTCTGAACCCAACTTAGTACAAGTGGATAATAATTTGGTTCCTAGAGAGTACGAGTTGACTAATGATCAAATTTTGAATTTTTCTATCAACGAATTTGACAATTTAGCTACCCCCAGCTATTTCCATCTGAAAAATGTACTAAATTTGATAAAGCATATGACTAATGAAATTAAGGGTCATTTCTACGGTTTCAATACAGGGAAAATTGAAGGTAATTATCAATCCATGAAAACGGTTGATTTATCAGATCGTAGTAGAATTTTACCAAACTTTAACCCATTTGGAGATTTCCAATAAACATCAGACAGTTGAAATAATAAAAAAAAAAAAGGAAAAATAAAGCGTTATAGAAAATATAAAAGTAGAAAATCGAAAATTGAAACCTTGTTGCAACTTACTTATAGAATATGTGTGTTTTTTTTTTTTTTGTTTAGTTTACGGACTATAGAGTAGTTTGGATAATTATAGAGTTTGTTTTGTTTATATGTAATCCTCAACATAACTAAACATCTAAAATTGGATAGAATTGATGCCTCCAAATTAGTGCTGTTTTTATATATATTATATACTATAAATTATGGATGGTAAGCTTGTTATATTAAAATTATTTATGTGAGATTCTATACATTTTATATATTAATGAAAGGTTACGAGATTATTGCAATTGGCGTTTTTTTTAAGATCTACTACATAACTGATATGTTTGGTTGATAATGGATTGAATATTGTTTGTTCGATATTTTTTTTTTTTTGGTGATTCAGATGCTGTGTAGTTTTTTCTGAAGAGTCTATTGTTCTTTTCTGCTTGTGTAGGGCCAATATAGCATTGCGATAAGTTCAAACATGTTTAAGCTGTTTAAATCAGCAGACGAATTATCAGAAGATGACGAGTCAGTCACCCCTGTGTATATTCCAAAGGCAAAGCGTGCCAAATTAGAAGCATTAAAAGCTAAGAAATCACAAATTGCTTCTCAAACATCAACTCACAAACAACAAAGTACCACCAAAAACACTACTTCTACTACCACTACAAACAACACCAACAATTCAAAACCATCAAACCAAACAAAGAAATCAACGGGGAAAAAATTTCAATTTGATTGGGATGTGGAAGAGGAAGATACTGCATCCGGGTTTGTCCCCTTAATAGATATGGATGAAGAACTTGATGACCCATTATTTAGTGGCCAAGAACTGACCCATTGGACCAATAAAAAACTAGAAGAAATGACAGATAGAGATTGGAGAATATTTAAAGAGGATTACAATATCACCACCAAAGGTAAAAACATACCTAATCCTTTAAGGTATTGGCATGAAGGTTTGAATAATGACAAATTGGTTTCAATAATTTCTCAATTAGGTTATGATGAACCGACTTCAGTTCAAAGAGCAAGTATCCCATTAGCATTAATGAAACGAGACGTTGTGGGAGTAGCTGAAACTGGAAGTGGGAAAACTTTAGCATTTTTAATTCCAGTATTGAATTATATCTTATCGATTGATGAAAATTATCTCAAATATGAAAAAATATCAAATGAACCAGTAGGGTTGATTTTGGCACCAACAAGAGAATTGGCATTACAAATAACAAAGGAAGCAGAAAAATTTTGTAAAAAACTCGGATATCAAGTGCTACCGATTATTGGAGGACATCAATATCAAGATACCATAAATCAAATTGACCAAACTGGGGTCCATTTGATAGTGGCGACACCAGGTAGATTAGTGGATTCGATTGAAAGGAAAATTATTGATCTTAGCAAGTGTTATTGTTTGGTTATGGATGAAGCAGATAGAATGATAGATATGGGATTTGAAAAGGATTTAAATAAGATTTTAGACAAATTGCCCACTGAAAAGCAATTATCACTGACAATAGACGGAAGAATATTTCATTTGGAGAAAAGATCAACAATGATGTTTACTGCAACTATTTCACCAACAGTTGAAAAAATAACTAAAAAATATTTGATAGATCCGGGTTATCTTTATATTGGTGGAGCAGGAGAAGCTTTAGATAATATTAATCAACTGTTTGAATTTTTGTCCAGCGCAACCGCTGAAGCAACTAAACTCAATAAACTAATAAAGATCATTCGAAGTCACTGGAGAGTTACTGAAAACCCTTTGATTATTATTTTTGCAAATTTCAAGCACGTTTGTGACTCATTATCAACAGAATTATCTAGTAATGATATAAATAACGTTGTCATTCACGGTTCTAAATCTCAAGATGTAAGGGAACAAGCAATCACGAAATTTCGAAATCACGAAAGTGAAGTTTTAATAGCAACCGATGTTGCTGCAAGAGGTATAGATATTCCAAATGTTACTTTGGTGATTAACTATCAAATGGTGAAGAAATTTGATGAATATATACACAGAATAGGTAGAACTGGTAGAGCTGGCAACTTGGGTGAAAGTTTTACATTTATTTCAGATCAAGATATGGAAATTTTTACTCCCTTAAAAAAATTCTTGAAAAAAGGTGGCAAGAGATTACCGGATTGGTTATACAAGCATCAATCACAAACAGTCCAAGAATGATGAATTTTATGTTATGATAAAGCCAATTTGTATTGAGGAGCAGTTTTGAATTGAGTTTGCAATTGATCAGCAATACGGCTAATCAAACCCGTATCTTTAAGAAATCCTTTACCAATTAATGCAATGTCAAAATCACCATTAGCAATAAACTCGTCAAGTTTAAATATGTCTCGATCTAATCCTCCACTACATGCAATCAAACATCGATCTCCAATATGGCTCTTCAATTTACGAGCTAAAGGTACTTGAGAAGGTATTTGTTTATCGTCATTTAATAGATATCTAGATTTGCAATGAGCAACATTTCCACCAGAAGTAACGTCGATTACGTTTACTCCTAAATCAATAACAAGATCGGCCAATTTCAATGCATCTTCTGTAGACCATGCTTCGGGGTCACTACAATTGTCTGACATTGGAAATTTTAAAAAAATTGGTGTTTCTGTCTGTAGTTTTATATTTTCAATTATTTGTAAGAGAAATCTAACTCTATTTTCAAACGAGCCCCCGTATTTGTCATTTCTCTTGTTTGTCAATTTACTTAAGAATTGGTGTATTACACATCCATTAGCACAATGGATTTCAATGGCATCAAATTTTGAAAGTTCTACCGCTCGCCAAGCTGCATTGGCGAAATCTTCAACAATTGAGTGTATTTCATTAACAGTCAATTCTCGTGGTGTATTATGCGACTCACTAAATGGCTCAGTAGATGGGCCCACACAATGTTCTTGCCAATCATGTTGTATATGTTGGAATGGTATCCCTTCACCAATCTTTCTCCCCGCATGATTCAATTGTAGACAGCAAATTCCATTTTGATCATGAATAAAATCAACAATTTTCCGTAAACTATAAGCTTGATCATCATTCCAAATACCTAAATCATGAATAGATAATCCGGAATTCTCAGACACAGAGGTACTTTCCAATATGATTAATGCTGGTCCACGAATAGCAAATGATCCATAATGAACAAAATGAAACAGGGTGGCTTGATTGTCAGTCGGTGACGATGAATACATGCACATTGGCGAAACCCCGATTCTATTAGGTAACTTGATCGAGTCATTGATTTTCAATGGTTGGAATAATGCTGGTATAGTATTGGTCTTGTTGTTCTCCATGACAGACCACGGTCAAATGATAGTATAAAATTGATGGGGTTTAATTGGTTTTATTTTATTAGAAACAAACCTAAATAACATTATGGATGATTCTTATTTCAATTCTAAACTCCCTACAAAAAAGTGGAAGTGGGAGTGTCTCTTGATTGTTGTTTTTTCTGTCACGTGAGTCAAAAAATAATTAGAATCAATCAATCTATTCATACAACCCCCCCTGACCACCTGTTCATTCATCATCTTCATCATCACTAGAGTAATTTACTAGTATTTTGGCCAAATACGGCTCTTTTCTATTATGCATCATTTTCTTTTTCATTCTAGAAATATCTTTCAAGAGGGAGTCTTGAAGTATTTTATTATGGTCCTTCTCATCTGAAGTAGAATTTGATTGTCGTGTCTTATCAGTATGACGAATTGTTATATTTTTCTTAACTCCAGCTGTAAGGGCGCTAACACTCGTTTCGTCGATATCATCGTCTGCTTCATCGTCTTCAACGGCACCTTCATCCTCCAGTTCGTCATCGATGTTTATAGTTTTATTTTCTAACCTGGGTTTTTTGTTTGATTCCTGTTCTAGTAATTGTTTGACAGTATCATAAGCCAATTTTTGTTGTCTTTTCTTCTCTTGCTTTTGGGCTGCAGGGTTTTTATCTTCGTTGGCCCATCTCACATACAATACTTCGTTACTACCTTCCATTAACGACTGATTTTGCATTGCTTCTTTAGCAAATTGAGCTTGGTTTTCAGTTTTCATTGTAACAAATGCACAGCCTTTGCCCTGTAATACTTTGACTTTCTCAACCGTGCCAAATTCTTGAAAATTTTTAACCAATAATTGCTCAGTATTGGGTTTGATATGTATACCACCTACATATAGTGTGCAATTTACTTTATTCAATGATCCCACACCGTCCATGTCATCTTGATAATTTGCCGTTTTATCTCGTCCAAAACAATCTTGTGTTGGTTTAAAATTGTCTGATTCCCGTGGTAGACGATGCAAATATTGACATTTTGAGCCTAAGTAGCAATATCCTCGACTGAAAAATAGACATATATGAGCATTCTTTTTGGCCTTTGTGGATCCTTCATCTGTCAATATTCGAACACGGAATCTCAGTTTGCTAGTGGTGGCTTTATCATTTGGATTCGACAATGATTTGGAATACCATATGTTATATTGATGATAATTCACTTGTTGGGTCTTATCGAGATCGTCGATATCTTCAGGGTTGACTTGTACTCTTGCTGGTTTTGTCATTGGTTCAGATAATGTAAGTGAACTTATAGAAACTTTTCTAGACATTGTTGCTTTTTTTTTGAGATGTTCTGTCATCCATTTTTTTTTTTCAGTAGTTTGAACATTTGGAGATAATAACTGGAGGTTTCTAATTTTTTTTTCTTTTCGAGTAAAGTCCGTCAGTATGGCGATCACCAATACATTTTGACTCTAGGGTATGATTTGTTTGAATATTTTTTCTTTAAATTGGTATTCAATCAGGAAAACTTGATCGTCAATAGAGAAAGAACTGGTGCTTGTAGGATACTCCTTTGACGGGAAAGAGAATACTAGCAAGAAGAAAAATTTACAGGTATTGATTATTGAGTTTTGTAATGTGATTGAAAAAAAAAAAAACAAGAGTATCTTTAGTAGCAGCTCTACTGTAGGCTTGTAATCTTGAATATCAAATTAAACGTTACTTAATCAACAATAAAGCACAGAAAGTAAGAACAATCATACATTGTGAAAAAACAAATTCATCACTTGCATTAATAATTATTTATACAACAACATCAAGGCTCTACGAAACATGATATTAACCATACTATTGAACCCTATATGTAGCTTTTGACACCTTGAGCCGGCTCAAGCTAAGCTCAAGAAAAACGACAAGCCAATTAAACCACCAACAACTGCCGTTTTTTTCCAGCTACCTGGTTGGTAAACTGCTGGTGCAGCATTACCACTTGCGGTTGAGCTAGATGATGAGGAACTTCTACTTGAAGTGGCAGTAGAAGACGAAGAACTACTTCCTGAACGAGTCGATGAAGAAGAAGCAGCAGTAGTTGAGGAAGAATCGTTAGATGCAGCTGAACCAGAAGCTGAGCTGGAACCAGAAGCTCTACCGGAAGCTGAATCAGTGCTTGCAGTTTCCGTTCCTGTTGTGGTAGCAGCACTTTCACTGGCAGCAGCAGCTGCGGCAGTTAAGGAGTCTTTTTTGGATTCAACCTCACTAGTAAAATCACCCCAATTTGATACCACACCTCTTGTGATTGTTGAGAATTTACCATCAGCTAAACTTGTCACCACATGGAATTCTTGTGCACCTTTAGAAGTGACAGTGTTGAATTCCACAACCACACCAGATGTGGCTTTATGCCAATTACCAACAGCATCAGAAGTCAAGGTGACATAAACATTTTCACCAATTGAAGCAACTGTATTGGCGACACCAACACCGGCACTAACGATGTTGTTAATATCTGAGAAAAGGTCTCTTTGTTGAACTGGCATTATTGGAAAGAATTGTAGTTATTATGTGTAATTTATCTGGATAAAGAAAAGGGAAAGTAAATAAACAAATGATCAACAACAGCTTCTTGTAAGATTTTTCAATGAGAAAAGAAGCGGTATTTATATAACCCTACAAAAAGAAATAAAGTTTCCATGGAATTATATTGACAATTGCAAAACCCGTGGTAAATTTTAAAAAGGCTTTGTTTGCTTTTGCTTGCTTTGCTTTGTTTTATTGTCATTTTGGGAAATCATTTGGCGTGATTTTTTTTTATTTTTTCTCATATCCGGTGCTTTTTTTGTAAGTTTACCAACACCACGCTACAAGTTGTCATTCATGGATTCTTTTTACACAGCCATTTGTTATTTTATTATATCTGCTTGCAGACGTCCCTTAAAAATAAATTCCAGGGTACTCAAGAAAAATCTCTTGAAAGAAACAAGGCTCTGTTGATGTCATGACTCTTTGTTGCTGATGATGATGATTATGTCCCTCAATCGGAATGGAAACCACAAAATCGGTCCAACGTGATTTTTTTTTTGTTCCATTTGAAGAATACGAAACACCAGAAGCTTCTTTTTCCGAACATTCCCTCGTCACAAAAATATCTACATGTAGCATCACGCGAATTGATTTTTACCGATCCTAAGCAGAGGCACAGCTCAACAATTTTAACTTTAACCAGCAAGAAGCTTTATAGTTTTTAAGCCTTGTTTCCTTTGTTTACTTCAAATTGGTTTTCTTATTTTCCACGTGATAAAGTGAAAAATTGTGAAAGGGTTGTTGTTGTCTTGTTATTAACTTAATTATGGAACATTGAGTAATCAAAATAGATGATTTGGTGTAATTAACCAGTGATTCTGATGATTTGTAGTGTGTTGGTCTATTAAGATGATGATACTCTTCAATCAACTCTTGATTTCACGATCTACTCGTATTTCAAAGCTAGTTTTGTAGGTTTCGGTTTTTGTTTAATTTGCTACAAATCTTTTTTTCAGGGGAAAACTTTGCAAAAAAATACCTAAAAAAAATTCTTTTGTCATCAAAAATATACATCTCTTATTATTCTTCACATAAACACAAGTAGGAACTGACCCGCTTGTCTTATACAAGATCACAAAGAAAGAAAGTTGCAAATTTCCATTTTATATGTAACATAAGGAAACCCCATAAGATGAAAATCAGCCAATTTTTAATCCAAAGAGCGGGTTCCCTGTAGTAAAAGAAAATACATTTGTTCAAGCGCATCACTTTCCTAAACAGGCAGCTCGATCCCGTTATCAGTCAGATTTGCCCCACATCCAATTCTTTTTCACAATTTTTCACTAGATGGATGGAAACACTATATAAATATCCACTTGTTTCTATATATCTGTCTATTGAGTCGATCATATACTACTTTTACTTCAATCGTTGTCAGTTGTTAATTATATTCTTATTTTGTCGAAAAATGTGTGGTGCCAATAAAACTTCAAGTCAAACTTCAACTTCTACATCAACCAAACCAAATCAATGTTGTGGAAGCTCATGCAAATGTGGGTCTTCTTGTTCATGTCCTTCATGCAACACTACCAAGTTATAACCATAAAACTCAGACCTCAATTCAATCCCCATATACCGGTTGTATGCTGATTATAGGATTATACATCGAATTTGACTACGTTTAACGAATAAGAAACTATAAGATACTTTCTGAAAACATCCCAAACACTTACTACCTTCAAATATCAACAGAACAAACATGTCACTACATAATTTAATAAATAAATAATCCTTTCTGTTTTTTTACTATTTATGTGGTCCTACCCAGATGACTATTCTTGTGTGCTCAAACCAGAATAGTTACAATTTGGCAGGGAAAACCACAAATATCAGTTTACAATTACAATGATCACAACATTTATTAAAACTCATCATCTTCTACATACTCTTCGTACATAATCTTTTCAATTTCATTAGCAAATTGCAATACATCCCCACTCAAACCTTCCATTTCTTTAGCATGTTGGACCAATATTTCAATTGCTCTTAATTTGTTGAAATAAAAATCTCTTTCTGACTCAACATGTTGAGAATAAATAGCAAAATCTTCTGGGATTGAAGATGTAGCACCACTATCTGTAGTAGCCACAGCAGCAGCCACAGCAGCAGTACCTGTAGCAGCTACTGGTTCACTTGCAGAAACTACTGGGACATGCCCATTATTGATGATTGTACCATTACCGGAACGGTTATTATTCTTAGAGGCAGCAACATTGGTTGAACGCACTGCTGTGGGTGTTAGATTTATTGGACCGTTGGACGAAGTTTTTCTTGATCCAAGAGGTGTGTTTGATTTTCTTTCTCTAGGTTTTGAAATAAGAGGAGCGGCGCTAGGACCAGCATTGATTGGAGATGATTCAGGAGAACCAGTGGACGGTTTTGTTGTTTGTTTGGGAGGTTGTCTTGCAACTGTTGTTTTCATAGGGACATTATTACTGGAAGCATATCGTTTGATCCATTGTAACAACTCTAGATTATCCTGAAGCTTGCAACGTATCAATTTTTCAACATCAATCGTCTTGGTGATACTATTTTTGACAAATACATGTTGTAGAATCTTATAATTGTGACGAAACTCATATTCAGTTTTAGCATTGAATTTGACTTTGCTCAAAGGGACATCACCAACGATAGTATCCATCAATTGACAAAATGCAGCACCAGATCCACATTGTTCAATCTTCGTGTAATTTAAATCCAAAGTGCTATTTAACCAGTTAAGCAATTCTGCCCTTGATTCACCAACTACCATATTGGAATACAAGAATATATCGCTCCTTCAAAAACAAAGTCAGCTGAATTAATGTTCCTTAGGAGGGAGGGTTGTTTGTGTTGGTATCGCTTGTTTGTAAAAAACGAAAAAAAAAACAAACATACAGAAAAAAAAAAAAATTAATTTAGAGAAGAATACTAAACAAAAGCCAAAAATAACAAAAAATCGGTTCTGACAACAAATTGTGTATGACATTGTATTGTATTGGAATCTTGCACGAACATATTAACCTTCTTACCTTCCTACCCAAAGAAAGATGTAACTTTAAATTTTGCTACCTCTTTCTATATATCAATAGTATTAACATAAACGAATTAGAAACACTACAAACATCCCTGTAGAGCAATAAATAGAAATAATTGATCAACCCCTGATTATTTTCTTTTTACTTAACTCTAATCGTTATCAAAAACCATTAATAACAATAAACACGAACAAAGCAAAGCAAGATACGGTTATCTTCTTCACCTTTCGATAGATAGAATACAATAACAACAACGGTTACGTATCAAGGTAAAATGTTACGCGTTTCAACCATTAGTTGTCTAAACCAATTCAGTCTAATTCCAGGGGTTTGAGACCATCGAATAAATAATGGTGGGTGCTATAAGCGGTATGTGCAGTAGGTAATTTTCTTATTTTTTTTTTTATTTTGGCGACCACGACGTTACGAATGTCCATCAATTAAGGCGCAGCCTCAGTTCCAATTATCCTCAGGTAATGCTGATGATGATACCGGACAGGACAGGACAGGACCCTACAAGAAAATAATATCTGTTATCCATTATCTAGTGCATGCCCATTTCCTGCTTTATTTTGCTTATTTTGTTGTTAATTTTTTTATAGTTTTGCCTCACTGGACTCCCCTCTTGAGGCCATTTAAGATCTCAGAAGTCCAAATTGTATAGTTGTCACCGCCTTATTTTTTTACTGCAATATTTCATAGCAAACAAAAAGGGGAGAATTTTGGTGGACAAAATTTTACCACCACCACCAACAAAAAAAAAAAAAAGATTAAAGCACAAATTTCACAAATGTCATTTTTCGTTTTTTGTCATTTCATTTCATTTCAAAGCAATCAAACTAATTCATCGTTTAAAGGTTTTCAATGGTTATTGTAATTGTAATTTTGCTTCATGCTAGAAATTTATAGCAATGTTCTAACATAGGCCCTTCTCCAGTTGCTATTATTTTATCGTCATCATATATATATATATATATAACATTATTCTCAAGTATTATTTTTTAAACAAGCAATTCTTTATATATATATTATTGTTTGTATTTTTTTTTTTCATCTCGTTTTATTTATTTACACATTTGTTTTTTCTTTTTACAAAACCTCCTCACATTTCAACTCTTCGTCCACTTTTCTTACTCCACACACACCTATTCATGTCAGACTCCTCAGCTACTGGGTTCTCCAAGCACCAAGAATCAGCAATTATATCAGATTCAGAAGGAGATGCAATTGATTCAGAATTGCACATGAGTGCCAACCCACCTTTATTGAGAAGATCATCTTCATTATTCTCATTATCCTCAAAAGATGACTTGCCCAAGCCTGATTCCAAAGAATATTTGCAATTCATTGATGATAATAGACATTTCAGTATGATTAGAAACTTACATATGGCTGACTTTATCACTTTATTAAATGGATTCAGTGGGTTTTATTCTATTATTTCATGTTTAAGATATACTTTAACTGATCAAACTCATTATGTACAAAGAGCCCATTTTTTCATATTATTGGGATTATTTTTCGATTTTTTCGATGGTAGAGTTGCAAGATTAAGAAATAAATCATCATTAATGGGACAAGAATTAGATTCATTAGCTGATTTGATATCATTTGGGGTATCTCCAGCAACAATTGCCTTTGCTATTGGATTCAGAACAACTGTCGATGTGTTGTTCTTGGCATTTTGGGTTTTATGTGGGTTAACAAGATTGGCTAGATTCAATATCTCTGTTAATAACATTCCTAAAGATAAACACGGTAAATCACAATATTTCGAAGGATTGCCCATTCCAACAAATTTGTTTTGGGTTGGATTCATGGCTTTATTGGTGTATAAAGATTGGATTCATGACAATTTACCATTTGGAATAATCTTACAAGATACTCTGTTTGAATTTCATGTGGTCACAATAGGATTTGTTTTACAAGGGTGTGCTGAAATCTCCAAATCTTTGAAAATACCTAAACCATAATGCACAATTTCTTTTTTATTATTTTCTTTTTTTTTGGTAGTGTCAGACGTTGTAGAATTTGATTATATATATATACTTACATACATATATTTATTTACATATTTAAATAAAATACCAATTATCGTTAGTAATTATATCACACAGTATCTTTTGATTCCTCCCATTGGGGTCTTGACATTGAGAAAACCTTAGTATCACGAAAATCTATTCCATTATATTTCCCAGTTAGCAATTGCTTATAGAAATCAGATGGGAAGTTTTTAGGATCCAACAAACCAATCTCATTTATTTTGAACGGATTAAGTCTATGTGAATGTTGTGCTTTGTTCATTAAATGCATTGTATCCCAAAATGCTCGATTCAACGGTATTAGATTACCAAAGAATATTGGCCAATACAAAACCCCTCGTTTTCTATTATTTATAAGATCTTGAGTGATGCCAATTCGTTTACACTCGTAAAAGAAAAACCCTAATTGAAACAATAACTCTGGTTCTTTATCGACTTGTTTTATAATTTCCCCAACCTTATAGTCTATAGGACGTTCAGCTAGATTTGTGAACTTTTCATCTATTTCATTGGCTCTTTTCACAGCACTAAATATACTGGGTAATTTGAATGTTCTAACTGGAGACAAAACATGTGCTTGTGATAAAACCTTCAACCATGGTAATGTTGCTCGAGGTGTGACTCTAAACATTTCTCTTAAAGTTGTATCGTTCCCCAGTTATAACAGAAAGCATTTTTGAAAAAAAAAAAAAAGAAAAAAAAACATTACCAAGAAATATTGACAGTTGCACATACCATAAAGTAAAAGAGCAAAAAAAAAAAAAAAAATTCATAAAAAATTTTCAATGAAGTCCAAACTAAAGAACCATCACTTTTATTTAAGCAATACATTTGTACACCATAAAATATGTTCAGAAATCAGTCTAGGCATTTGGTGAGATCTATTTTGGCTAGTCATCGTGTATTGCCAAGCACACATACGGCAGTCTCTCCAATACTTAACCAATCGATCAAGTTCTATTCATCCAAAGATAATGCCGCCGATAAGAGTCAAGGAAAAGACCAATCCAAATCTATTTTAAATGACGATATGTTGGCCAGAGCAGGGTTTGAGGATGTCGAGCCTAAAGAAGAAACAAGCAATGGTGAAGAAGAACAATCTACGAAACAAACAGGACGTAAGAGAAAGAGAGCTCAAACTTCTAAAGACTTGCAACGTGAAAAATACGCCAACATGTTTTATTTGTCTGCTTTATTATTTGGTGTAGCAGGGATTGGATACATGAGTAGAGATTGGGATTCTGAAAAGGAACAAGAAGATATGGATGGTAAGAATGTGGAGAATGGTTATGCTCCAAAATTAATGTATGAAAGATTGAGTAAAAGATTAGGATCATTGTTCACTTTTTTCTCGGAGCCAGCATTTGAAAACTTGTTGCCACCACCACCTCCAGAACAATACCGTCGTCCATTAACTTTGGTTGTTACTTTGGATGATTTTTTGATTCATTCCAACTGGGATACCCAACATGGTTGGAGAACTGGTAAAAGACCAGGATTGGATTATTTCTTAGGTTATTTGTCTCAATATTATGAAATTGTTGTTTTTGCCTCAAACCTGCAAATCTACTCCGATAAGACCGTTAATAAATTAGATCCATATCATGCATATATTTCCTATGCATTATTTAGAGAAGCTTGTCGTTACAAAGACGGTAAATTGATTAAAGATTTGTCTTTATTGAACCGTGATTTGGGTAAAACTGTTATGATTGATGTTGACGAGGACTCTGCTGCCTTACAACCAGAAAATTCCATTATTGTTAAAAAATGGGAAGGCCAACCTGATGAATATTTGATTTCATTGATTCCATTCTTGGAATACTTGGCTACACAACCGGTCAAGGATGTTAGACCAATTTTGAATTCATACAAGGATAAATCTAATATTGTTGCTGAATTTACAGAGCGTGAAAACAAGTTGAGAGAACAATGGAAAAAGGATCACGGTGGAAATAATGGGAAACCAAACGCCGGTAATTTCATTGCTAAATTATTGGGTATACCAGTTCCAGAACCAAAAATGCCATTGGATATTATTAGAGAGCATGGTCAATTGCAATATGAACATTTCCAGAAATACTTGCAAGAAAATGCTCACAAGTTTTTAGAAGAAGAACAAAAAATGAAAGATGAGTTTGGTAAAGTTACTTTGAATAAATTGATTACTGAAGGTGCTCCTAATCCAGAAGAGATTGCCAAAGTGCAACAACAGAGAGCATTAGAAGAAGCTCAGAAGCAACAAGAGGGTCACAAATAAGCTACCAGGACACATACAGTAATAATGTTGTAGTTTATTAGTTATCCTGAGGTTCTCTTGTATATATAAATATGTATAGTTTTATGTTTCCCCACCATAAAGAGGAAACAATAAATCGAAGAAAGAAACAAATTAAAAACTTGTACTTTGTTGTTGTTGATAGAACAGAACTATTGTTTAATTTGCAACCCATTCATCAGCATCATCCTCCTCCTCCTCCTCCTCACAAGTACTTGACACAAACACAAGCATTATTGGTTTCAAGTCGTGTGGAATGTTACTAAATTCTGAATGTCGTGAGCGAGCGAGTGAGCAAAATTATCGCTTCTGTTTTAGATCAAGAATGTGCAACAGTTTCCGAAATCGGTCAATTAAAAACATATGAAAAAATTTAGAATTACAATTGATATTTGATTATTAAACAATTCAAGATGACGAGGCTTTTACTATCATTATCATTGAGGTTTGAGTTTTTTCACAGTCTTGAAATACTGGATATGTTGGATATTTTTGTTTTACTTTCTGCTCAATTTAACCAATCTTCCCGTGAAATGGACAGAAAAGAATAACGTATCCACAAGATAGTTCATTACCCCGAGGTTTCAGAACAACAACGATTCTCCTGTAGTTCACACAATCAATCAACTCCGATTTCTGCTCATTTATAATTCTCCCTTTTGATTGAGCAAATTGAGGAGAACCTCCCCTGTATATTATCAAAAGAAACTAAACTAAATCTAACTTGTTGTAACAATTCTAGCCAATCATTGACAAGAATTTAAAACAATAAAACTAGCAAAAAAAAAAAAAGCTTGGATAATAATAAGATAATTACACAAAGTATTATCTCATAGTAATGGTATTTTATCTTTTTCATCAGCAAATGAAGTTGCGTTAAGTAAGCCGATAGAAAAAAAAATTTTAGTACTTTATAAAAAAGAAACAATTTCCTTTGAAAAATCATTTCCACCACTACGTCGTCCCCCTTTCTTTTCTTGAAATATATATTGTATTGAAATATACTAATAATTTTCATAAATACTACCCTACGTACCGCACAGATTTCACATTCTGAAGTAGTCTTTGATATTACCTGACATCATTTGTCTTTTGCCCAATCGACTTTTTTTTTTTTCTTTCCCCTACTACATCCTACTACCATACAAAAGATAGCAAACATTAGCCCAAAAGAAATCAGCGAGTAATCTTCTAGACAAAAAAAAAACAAATCACAGAAGAATTCAATTTTCAAATTTGCACAGTATGCCCGCCAAAGGTCCCAATATTATACCAAAACAGGCGCCATCCCCTATTGCGATAGCAGGATCACCACCTTCTTCCTCTGCATCAACACCAAGAAGTGCAGCCAGTCCACCAGTGAGTGTGAATACCAAATCATCAAACAACAATACCATAGTGCCACGTCAAGTGATGTCGATCCAAACTTCAAAGGAATGGGTTCTCCCACCAAGACCAAAACCTGGAAGAAAACCAAGTGTCGATACACCAGCATCAAAAAGAAAAGCCCAAAATAGAGCAGCACAGAGAGCATTCAGAGAGAGAAGAGCAACCAGAGTACAAGAATTAGAACAAAAACTAATGGAAGTTGAAAAGGAAAGGGATATCAAAGAAATGGCATTAGTAAACACTATAAACAAGTTAAAGGTAGAGAACCAGTTTTTAGTTAAAAATTTGGAACAATTAAAAGGCGAAATGAACCAAATAAAACAATCCTATTCTCGTTCACAACAACAGCTAATATCGAAACCATCACCAGCAGAAGCTGCTGCTGGTGCACAACAAATCAAGCCTTCATTTTCATTTGCAAGCAACCTGGCCTCTAGTAACCATCCTTCTCCTTCTCACCACAATAGCATATCACCAACAGGCTCGTCATACTCTGTACAACAGATTTCTCCAGCACCATCTACCGATCTGCCACCAAATTCGTACAACATAAACAATGACTCATATAGACAATTTCAGTCAACTTTGACTCCTATTCCCAGCAACAATACTCCTGATAAACCTATAAGTGCCACTGATGTAGCTAACTTTGATTGTGGTGTGTGTCCAAAGGAAGAGTGTCTTTGTGAATCAGTGGGTTTAAAAGAGCCAACAAAAGACAAAGCAGAAGACGCTAAAAAGCAACTTCAGAATCAAATTAATTCTTTCAAGCCAATGCCAGCAGTTTCTTTATCGAGAAAACGCAAAATAAAATCAACTGATGAAGAACAAGAGATTGATTTCACTAAACAATTTAGTCTGAGAACAAAACCAATGCCTGACTTGAAAAAATTGAAGAAGACAACTCTTTCTCATGAAACTGAAACTGAAACTGCATCTACTTTTAATGAGGATTCTCCAGTTGATAATTGTGGATTTTGTTCTGATGATACTCCCTGTGTATGTCGTGAAGCTGCCAAAGAAGCAGCTAAATTGAATGAGTACTTGAACAACCCTCACCAATCGCTGATAATTGAAGAAGAGATACTGGAACAAGCCAAGACATTACCACCTTTACAAACCAACAACTCAAACCACAATTTCAGTAAGTCGGCGCTACCGGTAATGCATCCTGGTCCAACTGTGGAAATCCGTGAATTCACAAACATTAATACTGTACCAAATGTGTTACCAGCTTCTAAAAACGAAAATGAACCGGATTCTCTGGGTAAGGATTCTTCTTCTGATAGTGGTTGCACTGGTAATCCAGGAACATGTCGCCAATGTCAAATGGATCCAATGTCTACATTATTTTGTACTACTGTCGCTAGTCGAAGCACAAAAACAGGTTCTGTTTCTTCAACAAGACAATCAATATCAAGAACAAATTCAAAGACATCAATATCGATTGATTCTTTAAATAACCCTCAAAGTCCAATACCCCCTCCATTACTAGCAAACAATAAAACCAACAGTGGGGGCTCAAGTGCAGCAACACCAACACCAACAACACCATCCCACTCATCATCTGTTCTGAGCAATAGTGGTATTTTCATTCCGTGCTCAGATGCTTATAAGACTTTATCTCGTCATAAAAAGTTCAATTCAGTTGATTTCACAACTTTAGTTGGTAAATTAACAACAAGAGGAATGCAAGTTGAAGTGCAATCTGTGGCCAATGTGTTACGAGAGTTGGATCGAAGATTATATAATTAGTTTAATATGCAGTTTTAGGTAATTTTTTTTTTTATTTTCTTATTGATTTGTCTAATAATATACATCTTAATTATGGAAGAATTTTATGATTATCAACAATTTATTTAAACGTAAACAACAACAAATATGTATAAACAAACTATTACTATAAAAATTTCAAGCAAACAAGTAATTTTTTTTTTTTTTTTTTTTTTGATTTTTTGTAACTAATTTAACAACAATACTAAAAAAAAAGCAAGATAAATCTTGACAAGCACTCATATGAGTTTTTAATTCCATGATCCTGGCATCGAATAAGTGCTTGTTTCAGCAACTGAGAAGAAAGAAGAATCTGCTTCATCTGCATCACCAGTAACAGCATCACCTCCACCAATAGTTGATTTACCGGATAAATTCTTATTCTCCACATTTGTGGTACCAACAGACTTTGGAATCTCTGATGCACCAGAAGTTTGGCCATGTTGGCTCTGTGCTCCACTTCCACTCAAAGCATAGTTTGAATCTTTATTGGTAAAATCAACACCTTTGGTATTGGTCTCTTCCAGTGCTAACCCGCCTAATGGTGACCCCTTGTTGGCAAGATTGGTATGTAAACCTGATTCAGATTGCAAAGTTGGAGCTGCATACTCTCTATCTCTACCAGTTTCATTATAGGAAGTATTTGAATTATCACCAAAACCGGTTCCACCAACAACACCTCCTGCATTGAATGATTCATTAGGAGTAGCAGAAGAATTTAAATATGTAGAAGGAACAGCTCCAGTTGCTCCTGATTTAAAGTAATCAGCTGAAGTACTGTCACCAAAAGAAGTTGCACCAGGACCTCTTGATAAACCACCGCTACCAGCATTTGCACCTTCAGAATAAGCAGCTGCATTAATACCTTTTGAGTCTATTCCAGTAGCTATTGGTGCCCCTTTTTCACGAACACCCAGTGCACCAGTAGGAGAGCTATAGGTATTTGGCGAATAATTGCTAGATCCGATATTTTGTCCAACCTGATGTTGAGGGGTATTAGCAATATGCCTTTCATTTTGGTGTCCAACTCCTGCATCAGAAATAGCACGTGAGCTGGTTTGATTATAGCTACTAGCAGCAGGTTCATGTGTAGACTTTTTATACGCAGCAGCAGCGGCAGCAGTGCTTGCAACTCCGCCAGCAACAGCAGCACTAGCTAAATGGGTATCACGATCCTTTGTATGATCTTTACTACTGTGTCCATGACTAATGGTGTCTTTCTGCTTTGGTGATTCTAAAGAATTAGCCCCTTGACCAACTGTTGCAGTTCCACTTTTATTCTTTTCAACTGCTAGATCTGGGTATCGAGCAACTTCTTGGCCATTCTCATTCCTGACAATACCACTGGTTGCATCTACCTGTAATTCCTTAACTTTGGCAACAACTGAAGCATGTGTTTTTTGCAATCTTGCTACAGCAGTTCTTGCTATCTTTGTAGCAAGCACATTATCTTTGGTTCCTTTGACATTGACAAATATCTCATCATCAGTTGCTGGTGCTTCGGTTTCATGTTTTTTCACTGGAGGCTGACTTGCAATACCACCATCACCTTCGTAACCATGCTTGTGTGAAAGTGGTGGATCAATTTCTTTCAGAACAGTAGCATGTGGAGGAATATGATTAACATCACTAGATTTGTAACTACTTTGACCAGCAACACTGGCAATACCAGCACCACCAACTACACCAGCACCCAAGGCAGCAGCTTCAGTACCAGTTAACCCTGAATTGGTATGCTTCTGGGTTGAGGTAACATTCTTTCTGGCAGCTTCAGCTAATCTTTTCTTGGCAGCTTCAGTTTGTTGATAAGTGTCAATCTTTTCTGGCGTTGAAGATGGCCCAGAACTATAAGCCGAATCAGCAGCATGTTGAGATGAAGGGGCATGAGAACCCAGAGAAGTGCTTAGACTCAAGCCACTAGATGGAATATCTTTACTGGCAGTTTGGTTCGTTAATCCCTCTGGTTCTTCTTCTTCAGCTTTATAGATTTCCTTAGTGTTGGCATTAATCACTAATTTACCAGTGGTCAAATCAACTCCCTTTTCGTCCAATTTTTTGGAAGCTTTTTTGGCTGTATTCAATGCTTCTTCTCTATCTTCAATACCAATGACTTCTACTACTAAATCATCTTTGTTACGAGAACGACTTTCTGTTGCAGAAGTTTCTTCGATAAATTCAGTACTCTTATCGTCATGCTGATACTTTGGTGACTCTTTATGGTGACCAAATGCTCCGGCTGCACCAGCACCAGCGGCCAAACCAGCCAAACCAGCACCCCCAACAATAGCAGCCTCTCTGTTACTTGACCCTGGTGGATAGCTATATGGCGAAGCTCTTTGTTTCTCTTGTTTTGCCTCAGTACTACCTTTCGCATAGCCATGCTCATAAATGTCCTGTTTCAACTTGGAATCAAGTACACCAGATGTTGCTGGGTTAGCGGTAGAATAACCCCCTTCGACAGCTCTAGCAGTATTCCCTTGTCTAGATTCATACAGTTTGTAGTCTTGTACTGGATCAAGTGATGAAACTTCTCTGTTAGCACCACTAGCTTGCTTTGCATCCTGTTTACCTAAATAAGGATACCCAGATGCAGCACTAGCATAGCCTTCATTATACAATTGATCCTTCAAAGTGGGATTCAAATCCAGATTAAACGATCCAGTCGTGTTCAAACCCTTGTCATGGCCAGTTTCATAAGCAGCTGACTGCAACTTTGGGTCTAATGATGTTTCAGCATGTCCTGTTTCAGATGAACTAGCTAATCCTTTGGATTTTCCAGCTTCATACAATTCTGATTTTAAATTATGATCCAAGTGTTTACCAGATGATGCTAATGCACCAGCACCTCCACCGATGGCACCACCTGCCAAAGCTGCAGCACCAATCCCAGCACCTGATTTTCTACTATCGTGTCTAGCATCATCATCCTGAAGATCAGGTTCAGGTAATTCACCTTCATTAATAGGTTTGGTTGCATTATATGAAGCCCCAGAAACAGTTCTATGATGGCTATGAGAATCAGAGGTGGAAGATGGAACAGATGAATGACTTGATTTTCCCTTTGTGTACCCTCGAGAATACAACTCTTTCTTCAAATCAGGGTCCAATTGTGACTTGTATGTTGAATCATGTTCCGTGGAGTGAGAATGTGCAGAGCTTCCAGCAGCTAAGCCCGCACCAACACCAGCGCCAGCACCAACAGCAGTGGAGGTGTGATGATCATGTTTCTTTTTATTATCTTGGGTAGCGCCAGCATCTGCTGTTTTGTCTGACTTGATATTCTCACTCACTTCGCGATGCCTCGCAGTTGGATGGTCGGCGGGCAATTTCTGAACTTCACCTGGTTCAGCGCCACCAACTTGGTCTACCTGCTTTGTCTCATTAAAGTCACCTTTATGAGTAGGTAATTTCAGAATTTTAGGATCAGCTTCTTCGGCTACAGCAATTAACGATTCTTGTGCACCAGTATGACCATGTTTCTTATTGTAAGCACTGACATCTTCTTCCAACTTTTTAAAATTCTGAATTGCTGAAGTGTCCACTTCTTCCGGGTTAGTTTCAACAACTTCTGGTTTCACTTCCTTACCATCTTTGTTTTTAAGTTTGTGTGCAGGCAACTTGGTAATTGATGGATCAACTTCAGCGGCTTCTTGAATTAAAGAATCTGTTTGATTGGTGAAGCCATGTTTCTTGTTATAGTCGTCGGTTTCTTTTTCCCAAATCTTTCTGTCGTTGGAAGCAACTAATTCCTTTTCATCAAATGTGGCATCACGACTAAGAGTGGTTTCTTTCTTTAATTTATCACTATCAACTTTATGTTGGGGCAACTTTGAAATAGCAGGGTCAACTTTTTCTGCGTCTTCAATCAATGAATCGTCAACATCATTTTCTTTAGACCCTTTGCCACCGAAAGCATAACCAACAGCACCACCAATGGCTGCACCAGCAGCAGCTAAATATCCTTTTTCAGAAGAAGAGGAACCTTGCGATTGTTCTCCAGCACCAGAAGAATATGGTTTTCCATTATCATAGTTTGACTCGGTTGAAACAGCAGATTTGTTTGGTACATTAGAAGTACTATCATGAGATGATTTTTCAGAATTACCAGAGACAAAGCCATGTTTTCTATTATAGTCTTCTGCTTCTTTTTCCCAGATCTTTCTGTCGTTGGAAGCAACCAATTCTTTCTCGTCAATTGTGGCATCACGACTAAGAGTGGTATCTTTTCTTAATTCCTTATCATCAACTTTATGTTGTGGCAATTTCGAAATAGTTGGATCTGCCTTCTCAGCATCTTCAATCAATGAATCATCAACATCGTTTTCTTTAGAAGAGCCTTTACCTCCAAAAGCGTAACCTACGGCACCACCAATAGCTGCACCAGCAGCAGCCAAATAACCCTTTTCAGAAGTCGAATCTTCATATTCTTCATCATCTTTCAAAGTGTTTAATTTTGGAGCATCAACTGTAGAAGATGATTTTTGAGTACCAGAATCAAACCCGTGCTTTTTATTATAATCCGTGGCGTCTTTTTCCCAGATCTTTCTGTCATTTGAGGCGACCAACTCTTTTTCATCAAACGTTGCATCACGACCAAGCGAAGCATCCTTTCCCAATTGATCTTTGTCAACTCTGTGTTCTGGTAATTTGGAGATACTTGGATCCTTGGCCTCAGCTTCTTGAATTAATGACTCCTTGGCACCAACAAAACCATGTTTCTTGTTATAGTCATCGGTTTCTTTTTCCCAAATCTTTCTGTCGTTGGAAGCAACTAATTCCTTTTCATCAAATGTGGCATCACGACTAAGAGTGGTTTCTTTCTTTAATTTATCACTATCAACTTTATGTTGGGGCAACTTTGAAATAGCAGGGTCAACTTTTTCTGCGTCTTCAATCAATGAATCATCAACATCATTTTCTTTAGACCCTTTGCCACCGAAAGCATAACCAACAGCACCACCAATGGCTGCACCAGCAGCAGCTAAATAGCCCTTACCAGGAGAAGAGGTTTCAGTGCTAGTAGTGTTTAAACTACCACCTGACTGTTTCAAAGTCGAGGCATCTCTTTCAGTTTCAGCTTTATTCTTACCTGCTTGATATGCTTGCTCTCTTGGAACTGCATTTGACGAAATATCTTTATCATCATAAGCTTTGGCTTGGCCCGTTTGGTATGCCTCTTCCGCTGGGACAGCACTTGCTAAGAAATTTTTGTCAGCATTAGCTTTATCTTTACCTGCTTCATAAGCCTCAGTTTTAGGGACATGGCTTACTGTAGCATTCTTTTCGGCATGGGCCTTGTCTTTACCTGCCTGGTAAGCCTGTCTAGCTAAATCCTCATTACCTCCTTCATGGTAACCGGGTTTTCCACTTTCAGAACCTAAGTCGGCGTTACTAGTTGTAGTATGTGCACCTTTTGAAGCACTTGAACCGTATCCAACTGCACCAAACCCAGCAGCAGCAGCGATTGCTTCAGCTTGTTCTTTAGAATTACCTGTTCTACTTGAAGAAGTTGACTGTGGGTCTAATGATTTATTAACATTCAGGCTATCACTCTTGCCTTCTGAATTACCTGCAAGCAAAGCATCACGATGTGTTCTTGAATTCTTGTCAATTCCGGCGTAAATGTCTTTGCCTTGGTTATAACCAGCTTGATACAACTGGTCCTTTAAAGCTTTCAATTGACCTTCATTATAAGAAGATTCTGGTACGTCACTAGTTGGTTTATTCCCCGACAATGTTGAAGTTTGGTTTTCTTTAACAGAGCCACTGTAAGCTGTACCACTTTGTTCACTAGCTTTGTTCCCTTTTGAAAAACCTAAATATGTTGCAGCGGCACCTAAAGCACCAGCGGCACCAGCAGCAATGCCAGCACCACCAACACTACCAACACCACCTGTGGACGAACTTTCAGCCTTAGGTTTCGTTGTGCCATCCCTGGTATCAGCATAGTTAACTTGATTGTGTACATCATCAATATCCTTCAACTTTGGTGCAGCAATTGGTTCATCATGAACAGCATAAGTGGAGGCATTACTAGGATCTTGCTTTAATTGTCTGATTCTTTCATCAGTTTCATTGATTTTTTTCTCAAGATCACTTAAGGATTGCTTTTCGTTATTCGAAGTAGAAGGAATCTGGCTAGACGTGGTAGCAGAACCAGCGGCAAGATTATCGGATCCTAAACCAGAAGTAGTGTTTTTATAACTTGAATGATCCACTTCGTTTCTTGGAATATCTTTTCTTTGTACATCAGCATCTTTTGATGATGGCTTGTCATTTGATGACAGTTTAGCATTGCCAGCGCTAGCAGCCACACCAGTTAATCCAGCACCAGCACCAGTTGCAACACCTGCAGCTGTACTACCAGAAGTACCTGTTTTAGCATTTGACTTGTTAGCCTGTGGACTAGTTGAATTTCCGTCAAACACAGAAGAAACACCGCCTGGGTTATAAGCTGATTTGTTTTCTTCGTGGATTTCTTTTTCTTCTACTGGATTGGAATTTGAATTTGAATTCTTTGAAGACTGTTTAGAAGTTCCAAATGCACCATTATCACCAGCCAATTTTCCCTTCTTTTTCCCTTCCTCGTAGGCCAAGTTTTTAACCTGCTCGAGATCTGCACCCTTTTCAACGGCTCCTTCAGGGTAGCTAGGTTTAGTTTTTAAATTGGTCAAGTCGTGATATTCGGCCTTAGTTCGTTCATTATAAGCATCTGCACTTTTATCGGTCTTAGTAGCATCAAGTACACCACCCTGGGTGTCCTTTGGATCAAAATATTTACCAGACCCTTTGACTGTTTCTGCACCATCAGTGTATCTTGGTGTTTCAACGTTGGCATCAGATGATTGAGAACCTGAAGCGGCATTAGCACCACCAACAACTACTGTGGAGTCAGTTGGTTTCTTTTCGTTAGCAAAGTCTCCAGGAATTGTGTGTTCAAGGGGTTCTCTGGAACGCCTTGGAGGGGAGGTAACCACCCGACCAACAGATGACTCAGTAATGACATCCCTGTCATGAGATAATCCTGAAGCAACGCTAGAAGTTGTGCTTTTGCTTTGACGTGGAGTAGAAGGGGTGTGCGGAGAACCAGAGCCACCAGAAACACCAACAGCACCAGAATGGGTTGATGGCGATGCTCCTTGTTTCTGTGAACTTGGACTGGAAACACCATGCTTTGCATGATGATGGAACAACTTTTGGCCCTCTTTGTAAGCCTGTCTAAGTATATCGTGATGTTGATCTTTCGAATGTTTAGCACCTGGGTCGACACTCGATCCTGACCCTGAACCTATATCGCCTTTGCTGCTAGAATGTTTCAAATGGAAAAATTTACGACCTTCACTGTAAGCTTCTTCAATTACATTTTGGTGTGATTTTGAAGCTGATGCACTTTGAGCGCTAGTTTTGCTAGTCGATTTTGGTGAGGATTCGGTGTCCTTCTTGTCAGACTTGAAGGCATTCTTAACCTTACTGAAAAATTTACCTTCGGAACTCATTATAAACTAGTCAATTGATTCAGACAGTATGAAATAATTAATTGATTGCAATGTTTTTTTAATTTTTTTATTTTTGGGTTTGGTAACAAAAAAAGTTGTGAGATTTAGAATTGAAAATTGCTATTGAAAAATTGATAATAAAACAAATCAATAATTAAAACTTGATAAATGGAGAAATTGAATTAATAAAAATGGGGGGGAGAAAGTCAAGAATGAAATGAAGAATGATTAAGATGGATTAAATTAATGGATATATATATATATATATAAGAGGAAGCAAGATATCAAAGGAGGATATATATCTCGGATAGTTTTGTGGTGTCTAACTTCTGGAATTTTCATGATTGCTATGACGGTGTGCCAAATTAATTCATGTACAAATTTCAGCTGGTGACACAAAGATCCTGAAAAAAATGTGGGTTACGCCAGGCTAAAAAAAAAGGGAATAAAATAAAATAAATCACATACAAAATTGTGAGACAGGGGGGGGGACATTTTTAGAGGTCAGAAGCAACACAGCGAAGACATAGTCATGAGTTTTCCTTGTAAATAGTCTATATCTACATACCATCCAACCATGTCTTCTCTTATAATTACACAATGCAGTACGAATTAAATTGAATTTCAAATTTTAGCGTCTTAAGGAGTAGAATATGAAATAGCAATATAGCAACTGTGGAGATGATAGGCAAGTAGTTTTGAAGCTGCCCTCTTGATGAAATTACCAACTACGATACTATTTTCAAGGAAACTAGCTACAAACTAACTCTCCAACAACGTGCATGTCATCAATTAAATCTGTGTGTGTAGGACCGCAAACTAGATATGAAAAATATACATGAATTAAAAAAATAGAAATTATATATTGCCGACATACCCATCGTAGCAATGCAACCGCTGATATACTACTGACCGAAGATTCTCCATCTTGTAATTATTATTTTCGTATACCATATGGTTGAATTGCATATTGCAATGCCATCTACATTGTATACTATCTTTAGAGACTTCAAGGTTGTGGGGGGAATAAAACAGAGTGGTACTTTGCCAATATAATTTTGCGGACATGTCATCGTACCTGCTAAGCGAAATAAGGAATTAGATTCAACTCCTGGATTCAGCCAAATAATGTAATGGTTATGCAGCATGATTAAATGATCCGCTGCATGACGTCGTTGAATGATTTCTGGTCTACACAAATTCAAACTATTGTTGTTCACTCCTCCCTCCCCCCTTCAGTTCAAAGTATACTTTTCTTGGATACAGTAAAAAATGTAAAAACTATTTTCCAATTCGTCGTAAATATGTTAACTGTGATTTTGTTGCATATAATCTCTATTATCACTTATACTCAGGCTTTTTGTTACGTTTGTTGTAAATCAATCGTGTCACTAACCATTCCAAACTTTCTTGTAATCCTTGATTCTCTAAAACGGAAACTGGTAACAATTTCGAATCGGTAGCTTCCAACTCACTAACTAACTTGATAAATACCCCTGTCTTAAGAGACACCAAATCTACAGCTTGCGGTAGGTCTTGCTTATTTGCCATCATTAATATTGGTACATTTACTGTTCCATCGACGTTGCTGTTGTTTTCATCGTCAATTTGCATCCACGTATCATCATGTGCAATATCAATCAATGTTTCATAGCATTCCTGAAACCGCTCAGTATCAGTAGAATCAATTATAAATATAATGCCATGACATTGCTTAAAGTATCGGGACCACATATTTCGCAATGATTTCTGCCCCCCTAGATCCCAAAATTTCAAATTAATGTTTTTGAATTGCGATGCCAAGGGTGAATCGGAATCTTTGGACTCGAACTTTATGGTTGTTGTGTTTTGGCCAACTGTGGGTAAAATCCGTTTAGATTTGATAATATCTGCCGTTGATCTGGGTTGTTCGTCACCTGTAGTTGAATTCTTGGATTGTTGGCTCTTGTTTGCTGATTCTGTCGAGGACGAATATAGTAATTTTAAATGTTCTAGAAACGTTGTTTTCCCTGCATTGTCCAATCCTAAAATAAGAATATTATATTGTTCTCTTTTGGTGTATTGAGTGTATAATGACGATGCTAGATGAAACATTGGAAATGCAAATTATGAAATAGGAATATCGATTGGGTGTACTTAGGTGGAATGGAATACAGTATCTGAATGAATTCAACTAGATTTAAGCCTAGATCTGTAATTGTCTCTATAAGTTTGATAACGGATATATTTTGTGTTGTTGTTTATTATGGAGGCAGTTCCTTTTTTTCCTTTTTTTTTTTTGCCTGTATTTCCACCTTCAAGTTTGAGAAGATTGAGTTTAGTTTAATTTAGGGTTTTAATTCTCGCCAACATTTCCAACAGTATAAATCGAATGAAGTAAGAAGAGGAAAAAAAAAAAAATTTTGGTTCTTCCATTCCTTTTTTTTATTCTTTTTCTTACTTATCATATATTTACATGATATATATTATTACAAACAGTATGTTTAGTACCTAATTTATTTTGGCAAACCTTTTTTCAAACAATCAATTATGATGAATAACTTAGATAGGGACAACTGAGTATTTATACATTGAAGACAGTTGTTTCATAAAGATAGTAGAAAGCATATCTGAAGTCTTTTTTTTTTTAAAAAAAAAAGAATTTTCCAATCGTTTGTAATTGTTTGCTAAACCAAACTAGCCTAAAAAGACCATTTTTACTAACATAAAATATATCAGCTCTTAAAACAAGATATTCTATAATTGAATCAATTTATTTCAAAGTGTATTTAAGCCAACTATACATTTTTTTTGGAATAGTTTGATTTGCCAACATAAATGTAAGAAACAACAAATACAAACCATGCAATAATTACAAACACAGCACTTGCAACGTATAACCAGGAATTTGAAATATCCCATGATCTTTTGAATTCATCGTTTGCCAAATGTCTCACAGTCACCACTCTTTTGTCAACTAGATAGGATAACCCAGCTCTCTTGTAGTCCAATTCAAAGGTAAACATACCGTGATGGTCAGGAACAGTGAAGTTAACAAAGTATGCATATGTATCTAATTCTGTGCTGTTACTGGTAGCACTCACTGGACCTAGTGGTTTCAAGTTCAATCTTTGGTAAGGATCTAACATCTTGAACGACAATTGCAACTGATCCTCTTCGTTTTTAACTTCAAATGGAACCCACTTTCCATCAACAAATTCGGATACTCCAATGGTGTAAATCGCTTGATCTTTGATTCTGTATAAATGTGGGTTTGGTTTACTTGGTTCGTCGGCTTTAATGTGCTCCACGAATTGCAATTTCAATTTACCCTGTTGTTGGAAACACCATTTATACAATTGAGGTTCTGCCAACAAGGAGCTAGATCCAACCCAAACTAGTCTGGCGTTATTCAAAGCTTCCAAACCAACTGCCAAATAACCTTGTTCACCAAAAGTCCATGTTTTGTCAGCATCAATTGCTTCGCCCACTTTGTTGGTGTAACCAGTGGCTGAACATCTAACAATGGGGAAGATTAATTCATTGTTCGAAATCAAAGCAGCATTACCATCGTAGTTTGTTGTAGACAATTCATCAATTAACCTATTTCCTTTGACAACATTATCATGAGTTAATTGAACAATACCTCTTTTGCTGTTGAAATGATCAATATACTTATAATTCTTTGGTGATGGGAAAATACCAAGTTCATTTAAAAACCCCCTCAATCCATCTGGTAAAACACTTTGCGATCCACCAACAACAAAAATGTTACTATTTTCATTAATGAATCGCAATAATTTATGCAGACTTAATGCTTCTTTAGATTTAATAGTTTTCTTTGATGAAGGAAACAACACAAGATGTTCGTAACGAGGGTAGTCATCAAAAAACAAATTGATTTCGTCGCTATTGTAATCACTGATCTTCACATCAAACTTATCAGACAAATACTCTATGAATTGGGCAACTTCTGGAGTCAAAGAGCTTGTATCATTTAATGGAAACAATTCTGGATCATATAATACCAATGCATGTTCAGTCTCAAAATGTGACGCATTGACAGTTGTCCATAATAAACACACTAAAAAGAAGTATAATTGTTTCAACATGATTGTGGCAAAGTTCAATGAAGTACCAAATGTTGAATATAGAAGTAGAGGGTTGGGTTTTTCACTTATTTGGCGTTCCCTTTCCTGGCTTTTCTTTTTTTTTTTTTCGTTTGGTTTCCCACGAAAACTAAAATTCTCTCAGTTATTCTGTCACTTATACTACGTGTCTCCAAATATATTTCTTAGAGAACTTTGGCCACGCTTATAATTATGTGCAGTCCGCAAATATAACTGAATACTTAGCTTATACTATTGTGATAATGGCTACAGGGGTGATAAAAAACCAACGAATATCTTTAGAACTATTCAAAGATGATCAAAGTTTACGTTTATCTATGGGTTAAGTGAAAAAAAAAAAAAATCAGTATATGTCACAATTGATGTAGTCTTTGCTTCCACTTCTTAGATCGAGACAAGAAGAACGATGGACCAAAAAAAAAAAAAATCGAGTTTTAACACTCGTGAGCTCATCCGCTAATACAACCAGATACTACCCTTTATTATAGAAGAAAGAGAAATGGCAGTCAAAATCAAAGTTGAATTTTTAGGAGGCTTGGACATAATATCGAATTCTGTAAGAGAACACAAGTGTGTTATACCATTTGAGGAAGGTGAAGCTACAGTTGCTGATTTGATAACTTACATCACCAAGAATATAATATCGGACCCCAAGGATATTCCTGTATTTATAGAAGACGGAACAGTGAGACCAGGGATTTTGGTTTTGATTAATGACACTGATTGGGAATTAGAAGGAATGGAGGAATATGTAATTGAAAGTGGAGATGTATTTACTTTTACTAGTACATTGCATGGAGGTTAAAAGTATAGTGTTATATATATCACATTACTATATAGGTATTAAACGACATCCTAATAAACCTTGGCCGTCCCAATCATCAGAAGGAATTAGTTTCAAAGTGATCCTCTCTTGGCCTCGTTTCAAGTCAAGATTAATCTCCTCATTTTGCTTCGAACGTACTCTTGACACCAAACTACCTAACTTATTATTATTAGTAGCATGAATGTCATTATCAAAAACAATTATTTGGTCGCCCTCTTTCAATCCTGAATTAAAAGCAGGCCCACCAGGGACCACTTCTCGCACTTGTGCAAATGGTATCTGGTATCTTGATGTAGAGGATGAAGTCAGCTCTTCTTCTTCTTCGATTTTTTTGTTATTTTCTCTTCTGACAGCAAATTCTTGGACCATCCTATCATCTAATAAATGTATAACTTTTCTGTCGTCATTTCTCAATCGAATTATTCGGATTCGTAATAAACGAATAGTGACCACATCAAGATCGCTTCTAGGAAATCCATCTGGTGTAACCAATGGAGTATCCATATCCGCATTGTACTTGTGTCTCAATAAATCAAATAATGTATTTAACTGACTCTCTATCTCCTGTTTGACCTGTGAAAGTTGTGTAAAATTAAGGGACTCAAAATCGATATCGTCATACTCCTTAAATTGTTCATTATCCAAATTCAAGGATTTCATTAAACCTTGAAAAGAACCATTGATATCCAGCTCATCTACTGTCATGTTGTGTGTAATATGTGTGTCTTTTATTAGATATGACTGAAGAATGAAATCAAAGTAAAACCAATGCAATGAGCTTTGTGAGTAAGTCCGTTAGGTTTATTTCTTCAATGGCAAATATTGTGTTCTGTTATTTTTTGCGGGTTTTGCCTTTTTTTTTGCACCGCAAATATTTTGGATGCGGAACACCCAGGGATGGCAATAACCTTGGCAAACATTAATATAAAATGTTAATATGAAATTGTTTCCAATGAATAATAATGCATATATATAAGTCGCTACAAAAATAAAGTCTAACTAATCTAAACAAATTATTTGTTTGAAGGTTTTAATGGTTTTCTTCTGTACTTAATGCAAATGAATAAGTACTTACCGCATCCACTTCATCATCCTCATTACCTTCACTGATTTCCTTCCATGATGCTATCGTCAACATGACAAATCCTATAATTACAAACAAGTCACCCACTAATTGTTGGAACCCCAACTTGTTTCCAAAAATCCACCATTCCACCAACCCAATCAAAAAGATCGTCAACAAAGAACTAACAGATGATAAAACTGGGCTTGTCAATGCCATCAAAGATAAAAATGAAGCACTGAACAATAAATTGCTTACAATAGATCCGGAAATGTATAGCCAAATGGTGGTAGTATTTTCACCATAGTCAAATAGGTTGAAATGATGAATATGGAATACCTCTGCAAATATCAAAATTGCAACAAGAATAGTCAAAGTATATATTCCAAAAAATCCCATGACAAAATTTGCAAATGTCAGTTGACGTCTTGGTGTGATGATTTTTGATAAATGTTCTGGTATGCAAAGATATTTTTTATATAAAACTTCATAATAACCGTAAAGTATAGCTCCTGTTAATATAAGTAAGTTTCCCCAGAATCGTAAGGGATAAGGATTCTCTTCCTTTGGTTGGTCTTTACTATCATCTCCTGAGTATGCAACGATAAACACCCCTGAAAGAGCTATGATGACAGAACTTGCCTTCAACCATGAAAACTTCTCGTTCAATAATGGTATTGCAAACGCATACGCTGTGAATGCTGAACAATTGTAAATAGCAGTAACATCTGAAGGATACGTCATGGACATTGCTCCATACCAGGTAAATCCAGCAAAGGTTAATACCACCGTAATGATCAATGCCTTGATAATGACATATCTAATGGATGGAGTAGCAATGAATGTTTTAATACATTCACGAATTGAACTAGAATTTGAGATGTGTGGATTCTCGTCAATAAGTTGATTCAAATGAGTGGTTGATCTATCTCCTTTCACATTTGACTGGTAAATCAATATCGACGTGTGATAAACATTATGGAATTGCTTCACTATGCATTTTTTAAAGTAGGTAAAGTAGTTGATCTGGTGCAATGGGATCTGTAATTGATTTTGTTGTTCAGTTGGAACACCCTCGTTTTCCAATAATCCTGAGTTAGAATTTAAGCGCTGATATTGAATACCTGATCCAACAGTATTGCTTATGGTTGCCTCTTTGTCTGTTTGCTTCATCTTTCGTGTCGTCCTCCAAAGCGACACAAAAATAACTTGAATAGGCCATAATAGCCACCACGAACCATGAGTGACAGCTAGTAACACTACTGGTTCCAGAAATTTCAACTTGTATGCCTGTGATGTGAATTCAGTTTGGAAAACAAACAGTGTTAACGATACAATGAATAATATCACTATAAATAAGATTTTGGTTTTCGAAACCGCGTGCAAACTAGCTTCTGAATGGGTATCCTGACTTTCTAGCAAGTTTGTAATAGCCATAGTGTATCAAATGCTAAGTGTATTATCAAAATCTGAAAAAGAAAAAGTGAAATTGTCCCTGCAAAAGAAGAAAAAAAAATAGTTCAACATTATATAACGAAATATTTTTTTTTTGGTGTCGTTGTTTTGCTTGGTTATTTGTTTGTTAGTATGTAAAAGAAACTCTACATGATAGGGCGATACCCGCATAGAACAATCCCTCCCTATCCCCTCAAGAAAATTATTTAGGCCCCTTGATATTTTGCTCTTAAACAAAATGTATATATACAACATACGTAGATGAGAAAAACAAACAACAACATCCCTTAATCACTATCACTTTCATAATTATCTTCTTCTTCCTTGGTATCGTTCTCTTCTTCGTCACTGATGTCAATGTAATATTGTCTTGGTGCAAGTTGGCCACGCTCAACAAGAATTGTTCTCGGTATTAATCGGGGTAATATCAAATCAATCACTCGTTCATTCACCAATAATGCATCCACCCATTCATCAAGAAAAGTAAGTTTATAATGAATAGGTAATTTCTGTGAGTCAAATATTGGGGTTTTTAACTTTATTCGTAACTTCCGGAAATCTTGAAAATATTGATCAAATATGGAGTATACTTCTTGACTTGGATATGTTAAGCGGATGTAAATCAACGTCAATGCCGTTAGGTACTTGAACTCATTGAAGTCGAGCTGGGTCAAATATGTTTTGATTATCTCTTTACTTGGTTCAAGTTCTAGCATTCTGAACAAACACGATATAAAAGTGCTTGGTCTGTTTGAAGAGTCCGTGCCTCCAATATAATGCACATGTTCTATAATAATCGGTAGTAATGTGGCTTCATTACTCAAGTATAAATATTGTTTGTAAAATAATGAATCCTGTATCCGATGTCGAATAATCGGTTCAATGAGATTGGACTTGTTTATAGTATACCTTTTATCTTGGTACGATGCCTGCTTCTTGTAATAAGGTATTGTGGTTTCGGCCATTGCTCTGGTAACAGAAAAAACTGTTGTTCTTGAAGATGATCTTAAACCAGGTTTACAATATAAGCTCTGTTTATTTTTTGGTGGTGAAAAAAAAAAAAAAAATCTCCGAAAACAAGATCTTGCAATCCCAGTTTCTGATGACACGGTTCAAACAAATTTCTCGAAACACAACACTGGTATATATATATAGTGTAGATAACGTGGATTACTTTATTGTTTACTTGTATAAATAGATAAAAATCTACAAAAATTCTGTGTGATTTTTCAAATTGCAATCGTATGATCACAATCAATTAATAACTACCCGAGACCAATTTGCCTCACAAATAAACTGATAAACAAAGAGATAATAGTATACAAAGAAGTAATTCTGTTTACCTGCTAACTGCCATTGCCTCGTCCCTCCATCTCCAAAACAAAAAAGAACGACACACAAAAGCCACAATAAAGCTCGACGAAATGTCGCTTTAATCGTATTATCAATAGTTGAATTTTCGAGTCTTGTGCTTCCGCATGATTAGTTTGAATGAAATTTGACACTACAATACATTTTTCTGTTGACAATAATAAATATTGAACTTGGTGGTTCTCTTTTTTTTTTTTGCTTCTCCTATATATAAATACTAATCTATAAATAACCTAGTAATTTTTTTATTTTTTTTTTTTTTGATAAAAGTACAAACAAATTCACCTTCTGTATTATTTTTTTTTTTTTGGTAGAGTTATTCAGTAATGTCATTTAAGTTCCCATCATTTGATTTCAAATCAATTCAAGAATCGTTACCAACGGTCGATCAAGTCAAAGAGTCTTTCACCAAGACCAGTGATCAATTGAGCAAATCAATTCAACCATACACCAGTAAGACCACACAATTGATTTCAGAGCAATTGAAACACTTGGAGCATTTAGCCAATAATACAGCAGACAATATCGATGTTAGTGAATTGCCACAAGAGTATTTGCAATTAGAATCCAATTGTGATTTGTTGTTGAAATTGTACACAGATTTGATTCAAACTACCAATGAAACTTATGGTAAAGTCAGTTATGATTATCCGCCTGGTAACTATGCCATCAACAAGATAAAGGACGCCAACGTCAGCGGTTTGATTGGACAGAAATTTAACCAATTGAAAAACGTTTCTTCTCCTCAAGAATTGGAAAAGGTGTTACTTGGACAAGATGTTGATGTTGAATCAAAAGACGAATCAGGGGTAGTGAGTATTCAACCTACTTCACCACAATTGCCAAAAACTTTGTTTGGTCATTTATCTGAAATATGTTCTAAGCATAGCGACGAATTGAAATCTTCAGAGCACCCATTATCGTTTGCTCTTTTACAAGTTTCTTCAACTTATCAAGAAATTGCTGTTGCCAGATTAGATCAAGATAAGAAGATTATGTCTGAATTGAATGCGGAATTAATTAAAACATTGAATGAAAGTTTTATTAAAGTAAATGAGTTGCGTAAAAAAGTGTATTCAACTAGAGGCGAGTTTGATTTATTAAGAAGCAAATATGAAAAACTGGATCCGGAAAATGAAGATTTAATTGCTAAAGAAGATGGGTTTGTTAGTGCTACTGAGGTGGCTGTTTTGGAAATGAAAAAGTTGTTGAAACCTTCTAAAAACATTGATTTGTTGAAAGTATTAGTTGCTGCTCAAAAAGATTATTTTGAAGTTGGTGCTAAGAAATTAAAGGAATTATTGGATAATTTAAACAAGATTCCAACTACTGGTGAAGAAGAAGAGGATGATTGATTTTATCTGCTTTTATTTGTTTGAATTCCTTTGTTTGTTTTTTTTTTTTCTCTTTGTCTATTTTCAATTAGTATATTCAAATTTTCTTCTAGATATTATCAATGCTTTCCGGGCTACTGTGTAGACTGTTTGTATCATTGTATGTTTTTTTTTTTTGGAACTAGCTATTGAATCAATAAATGTAGTGTAGAGTTGGCAAAGATACTGGTAGAAAAATTTTTGGTGAACTAACAACTTGAAAAAAAAAAGAGTGTGTTACAAAAAAACAAACAGCATTTATACATTTTTGATCTAGCAAATATCAATAGTACTCTTACAAGATAGCCATCTCCCCAATGTCGACACCAAAAGCTACAGGAACAGACGAACAAAAGTCACAAATCTTACAACAAGAATATAACAGATACCAAGAATTAATAGCGGAACTAGACTCCCAATTGAGTACCATATCATCGCAATTACAGGAGCATCTTATAGTGGATCAATCATTAACATCAATTTCTCCTGAGAAAAGAGAGGGCCGTAAATGTTTCAAAATGATAGGTGGAGTATTGGTTGAAAAAAGTATTGATGAGGTGATCAAAATTTTGAATGGAGAAATCACTCAATTGAAAAACGAACGTGAAAGACTAAACAAAGAGTTGACTGATAATAGGAAAAAATTGGAAAGTTGGATAACTACAAATAAAATCAAAATTGTCAAAGGTTAATTTCATAGGTTGTTTCATAACAATAATTTATAATAAATAACAATATAGATATTGAAAACAAAAAAAGAAGAGAGGGAGAACTAAAACAACACATATAATCATTACACTATACTGCAATAGTCTTAGCATAGACTTCACGAGCTTCAGTGTTTCTTCCCGTGTCTCTATTGATAGCTTCCCATTTAGGTTCATCTTTGAATAATCTAACTGCTTTGACGTATTTTGCAGCATTAGTTAATGTGAACCGGTGGTAAATTCCCGCTGGCAAAATCAACAAGTCGTATGGTGATAATTTAGCTCTAATCCAACGATCTTGTTTGTCTCTAACGTCAAAATAACCTTCTCCTTCAGCGATATATCTAATTTCTTCATCTTCGTGATAATGTTCTTTGTAAAACTGTTGCATTTTGGCATTATAAGCATCAATGTCATTATTGAAAGCCTGTAAATTTAAAGTAACAACATCTCTATTCTTATATTCTCTTTCAGTGGCTAATGCATCCAATTCTTCTTGAGTAGTGATATATTTGTAAATTACACCAATTTCAGCTAGTTGTTCAAAACTGACTGGTTCTCCTGAATTATGATCTTCAGTAAAGTTTTCAAGTGTGTCTTTGTTGTCGTGAAAATAAACTTCAACCATTTTATTTAAGTACTTGAATAGTTATAGATATTGGTATGTTGAATAGTTGGTATAATATGGAGGGTTTCATTTTCTCTTTCGATTTTTTTTTTTTTGGGTGGGGGAACATAATAATAGAGCCATGTGCTCAGATTGCAAATCACCAAAGAAAATGTGACAAATTAATTGTTAGGCAAATGTAAGAGCCATATAAACTGTGGATCCTGGTGATTCCCGTTTCCTTTCTTCTCCACTCATTGTTCCAATTGTTTCTGAAAAGAAATATACTATACAACCAGAACAACTGAACAATAATTGGGAATTCAAACTGAAATCTGTTCATCAATAAACTTAGATTAGCATTCATTGAGGCATTACTGAGAGGTCGATTGTGTTGTCACGTGACTGGTAAGTCGCTTGTGACAGAGAAATGAGAAATGAAAAAAAAAAAATGTTTGGAAGACCTTGAAATCTGCAGACCAAACTCAAAGAATAAGATAACCACCTAATTATCGTCATAATACTAATATCAATTATCACACTATGTATAGATCTCATAATAATCACGACCATCGCTCTCGTAATGATGGCTCCAATGGACGAATAGGCAAGCCAAGGGATCATAAACTGCAAGATAAATATTTGGCGTATCAACAAAACATTGAACAACAATTGGCAAGTCAGGAAAAGAAACAAGCCTATAGAAGAATCACTGATCATGGGAACAATATGGGACGATGGTATATTGAGAAATCATTAGGGTTAACTAATAGATCGCAACAAGCTATTGGAACGATACGACCGGAATCGTCATATTTAATTGATTTATTGCCTTCATTGGCATATAGCTCATCATTCAATTTGAATCGAAGAAATAATAAAAATAATTTGGCTGTGTTGGATTTACAAACAAAATTTGTTCACTTATCTTCGAATAAAGTCAAACATACGATAAACACTGTCAAATGGACTCCTGAGGGGAGACGATTATTGGTTGCTTCACATTCTGGAGAATTTACATTATGGAATGGGATGACGTTTAATTTCGAGACTATTATGCAAGCCCATGAGTCTCCAATTTTAACAATGAAGTATTCCAATCATGATGAATGGTTATTGAGTGGTGATCAGAATGGTACAGTTAAGTACTGGCAACCTAATTTTAATAACGTTAATAATATTTCTGCCCATGCTAATGGAGTTAGAGATATAGCTTTCTCGCCAAATGATCTGAAATTCCTTACCTGTGGTGATGATTCAGCACTTAAAATATGGAATTTTAATAATGGTAAAGAAGAAAGAACTTTGAGCGGACATCATTGGGAAGTGAAAAGTGCTGATTGGCATCCAAATTTGGGTTTGATTGTTAGTGGCTCAAAGGATAATTTAGTTAAATTGTGGGACCCACGACTGGCTAATTGTGTTTCTACATTGCATGGGTTTAAGCATACGGTTAACAAAACAAGATTCCAACCAAATGGAACAGCAAGGTTGTTGGCTTCTGTATCAAGAGATCGATCATGTCGAATCTTTGATTTGCGTACCATGAAAGATATGTTGGTTATCAGAGATTCCGAAACCGATTTATCATGTGTTGCCTGGCATCCTATTCATGCCTCAATGGTCACCACTGCTGCCTATAATGGATCTATAAGCAACTTCTTGTTGGATTCATACATTCCCGATTCGAATGAATCTATACCCAAAAGAAACAACAACGGGAATAATCTTTCCAATACTAACAACACGATTGATGCCGTGCAGAAAATCCCTTACGCTCATGAAAAGGCAATTCACGCAGTCGAATACCATCCATTGGGTCATTTGTTGTGTACAGCTGGTTCCGATAAGACAGCCAGATTCTGGTCTCGTGCTAGACCCAATGACCCAATGGCTTGGAAAGATCCTGTTTATACTGATAGTAAAGCTGGTGCTTGGTATTATTCAGTTAATAATAATGTCAATGCGGTGATGGAAGATCCAAATGCCGTGAAGGATGAAGACGATAATACTGCTAATGATGACGATGCATTGTCCAATTCTGGTCGTCGTCGTGGTGTTGGGGCTACAGGACTGTCTGGTGTTACTGATGCTGTTCCTGGGTTGAGATCACGAAACGAAACTTCCAACAATGGTACGTACACAATACCTGGGTTGCGTGGGTTTTAGGTTGCTGTGTAGGAAACACATCATTAGAAATGTACACAATATATATAAGAAATTTAAGGAATAATATCGCATTTCAACCACTTGTTTATGTAATTGCAATGGAGTTGAATACTGATTGTTTTGAAAGACCGCTTTACAAACACTACATTTATTGAAACATTAAGTAAATAAACTTTTTTTTTTATTTATTATAAAGAAAGCAAACACTTCTTTTTAACCCTATATATATATATATGTATATTATTCTCTATCAAAAATAAAAACTACCAAAATATGAAACAAAAAAAAAACCCAACCCTAAAGAAAAAAAATAAACTTTTGAATAAATTATTGACCCAATAACTCCCTATAAACCTCACTTAATTTGTAATTGTTTTTAAAATCAGACAAAATCTTATAATACCAAGTATCGGCATGATGAATGTGTGAAAACTCAAATTGTTGACCACCATTTTCACATTTCATATACATATCAACTTTATCTCCATAACTATCCAATTCTTTATCTGTTATTGGTTTGTAAATTTTCTTGTAATTGATTGCTCGTTGCTTAAAATCATTGATGGCGGTAGTATAATCCTTATTTTTATAATCATTGTTTTCTGATTTACCACTGATATTATATTCTAATAATTTCTGATTATTACATTGAACATCAAATATTACTATTCTTCCATTTGGAACTTGTTCACTGATTAAGTTGATCATTCTTTGTCTTCTTTCTAATGTGGTATTAGTTGCATCCAAAAAGCCAACATCAATAACATTTGATTGTAAATCATTAATCATGTTGTTGACAGTTATGGTGGCATATAATTCACGATCTTTTTTACCTTGTTCATTATTTGGATCGAAAAATTGGGCATCATTAAATTCGCTGGCAGATCTTCTTCTTCTAACGTCACCGGCATTGTAGATTTGTGCATTATATTCGCTGTTTTCATTGATAAATTGTTGAAATTGTTTGCAAATGGTTGATTTCCCACTGGCAGGTAATCCAACTAACAAAAGTATTAGCTTTTCTTTTGGTTGAACAGATGTTGTACAAGATTGATGCTGACGTAGTTTCAAATCTATGGTTTGAGTGAAATCTAATTCTTGTATGGTTGGGTGGTGTAATAGGTTGTGATAGTTGTTTTTGAATGCAGGATTGGAATCATGTCTTGATAATATTGGTGTTATGGTCGTTGTTGAAGCTGTTCTGCTATATAATGGTACTGAGTCAAATAAGGAATTTATAGATGATGATGAGCTTATGAATCTCAAGTCGGCGCCCGAAGGACTATGTGGACTCGAGCTGGCCTCGACGTCTGTGGATAATGGTGGTAGTTGTTTAAGTTTATTTCGTTGCATTGAGTGGCTAGTATTATCGAAAAATTCAAAGGTTACTTTTGGTCGTTCTGTGTGTGTCATAATCTTATAGATGTTGTATATATGTTTCTTTTGAAATACTATTAAATGTCCATTAGTTGATTGTTAGAAGAATAAGAAGAAGAGTAAGAAAACTAATATTTAGTTATGACGAAATTATCAATTATATATAAAGACAAGTCACAAATAAACGAAAAAAAAATTTCATTGATGAGATTTAGTTACTAAAATTGCAACATCAGAAAATTATGTGAATGCGCGAATGCATGTTCCGTTCCACCAGGTGATTCATTCATTCCTCTTTTTTTTTTTTTTTTTCGTTCACATTAAACTTCTTTTAATTTATTTTACTCCTCTTTCCTATTTTATCTTCATTTGTATTTTTTGATAGTTCACACACGGACTGTTCTTATTTTTACAGTTTACACAACTCTAATGACTAATTAATTGATGTTGTTTTATTAGTCAGTCCTTCATACCAAGCGAAAGGGAGAAAGGGGACACGGAAGAGTGAGAGAAAATACTAGAATGCATTGTCAGTATGTTCTTTTTTTTTCTTTTTACTATTGTTTTTTCTTTTTTTGCAGGTTAACAAGATGTTCTTTTTTTGGATAACAAATAGTTATTCCGAAAAAAATGGGACCAACGGAAACTAAACACATATACAGAGTTATGTTTTTTTCACATATTGTTGAAAACATTTACAATACTGCGTTGGTATGATCCAAAATATCTTGTTGACAGTCTTTACTTGACCTTGTTTATTGCTGAACGAAACCATTTCATCCATCACCTGGTTAATTAAATTAAGCCTCAATTCCAAAAGCCCGTGTCTTTGATGATGCGCCCTTGTTTCATTTCTTGTCTTTCGTTTTTTATGTTATAGTGCGTGCGTCTGGAAATATTTAATCCGAAGTTTGTGTGAGAAGAAATTCATTATTACTCAAATAGGAAATGCCAATACGCAGGCAATATGCAATACAAAAAAAAAGAAACAACAAGAATAATAATACGCCACCATGTGGATTATTGAACTCGGTGGCGGTGGCAGTGGCAGAAGTGGTCCAGGACAACAACAGTAACGCCCTGCCGGCTAGCCAACCAATGGTGGCGACAAGAAAACGTGTCTATAAGACTAGAAAGCAAAAAAAAAAAAAAAAAAGAAACGATATCTTGATTGTTTGTTTAGTTTTTTTACAAATTTAGGGAAAACGGAATTAATTATGTTTCACTTCTGCATAATGAAGTCATTTCATTCTCGTTCTTATCTTTGTCTAACAAAAATCTGTTTTTTCACCTTGAATGAGATGATCGTGCATAATGGTCAAAAGAAAAGAGAGTTTTCGGATCTATGGCACATTCAAAATTACTTCCCCTCCCCAAGTGAGAAAGTTGAAATTTTTGAACCACGGACCACGGGATCTCCACAATATTTGACTCATATATGTTTACTCCATCATGACTCAATCATATTTTTCATTTAATTTTAGTTTATGGAAAAGTTGGGGTAATTGATCTCCGTTATTGTGAATAACCGTGGAACAGTAGCGTTAGTATTAAATTAATTACTCTATATACGACTCTCAGGCACAGAAGCCAGTATTAACTTCCAAGGAGATTATGTGCAAAAAATGTTGTTATATGTTTTGGTATATCTATATTAAATAAAAAGAGGAAACTATTTACAGAGTAAACTATGATTTGCCCTATCAAAACTTGAATTTCGGATGGTACACTTGTGATACTTTTTCTTTTTCTTCCCATGACTTCTTTCTAATTGCTCCTATTTTTTCATAAATTTCATGAACATTGTTTAAGCGTTCAGAAATCTTTGTTTCAGGAAATTTCAATAAGTCACTGATGTATTTCTTTGGAGGATTTGTAGTTCTTTTGATGTTATATATTAATTGCCAGTCTTCAAAGTAGTCATGGGGTAATTTGTAGTATTGTCTAATTTTTCCATCAATCAAGCTCGAATCCATTTTAATTACATAGCTGAATATTTCCTTTGTTTCAAGACTTTTGTCATTAAATTTCCTCAACTCTCTAGCATGTTTCTGTACTTCAGCCAAATTCTCATCTTCTGCAAAATCACGTTTGAATCTCTCTGGAAACGATTGTAACACTTCAATCTCTTCATCAGTAACTGGTATTGCAAATACTCGAAGTAAATGTGCGAATGTGTCATATTTCACAATCAATCTAAACGGGGTTGGATTACCGTTTAGAGATTGATTCAAATCTTTTAAAATATGTTCTTGTAATAACTTTTGCCAAATTTCCAATGAAAACTTAAATTGTGTTTCCCCAATCAAAGATGGTAATTTATCAGGTAATCTATTTACATTTAATTTTTTTACATCAATTTCTGGAACTTCAGAAAAGGTGTTTCCAGTGTAAAATAATTTATCCAATTCCTCAAGTGGTAAATATTGGAACCCAAATATGGTGTTAATGCTATGATAAGCAATGAAGATACCATCCATTTGTCCTATTCTTGCCTGGAATAAATACTTCATCATGGCACCAGTTCTTATCATATCTCTGAACTCATGTTCGAAGGATTCATAACTACCATTCAATTTCCAAATTTGATAATCGTTCTTCTCTAAAGATCCACTTTTGGAATTATATCTAATGTTTGTTGATGCTCGAGTTTTCAAATCGAATGTACCATTCCCTGGCAATCTTTCATCATAGCAATCCAATTGTGATCTCAATAAAAAATCCCCATAAGATGCATAATTATAAGCATTAGTAGGCGGTTCACTAAACTCAATCCCACTATCCTTATGATATTTGACAAATTCATTTTGTGGGTTTGTTAATAATGTTTCCATACACATTCCCATGGCACTAAGAAGGGTATCTAAGTCACATGAATTATCAGCTTGAATAGAATAGACTGGTTTCTTTTCCTTTGTTATGGAATCAATAAAGTCACCTTGAGGTTTTAAAATCAAATTAGTTGGCAATTCATTACTCATTCCTGAAAAGGGAATTTTACCGAACCGCTTAACATCCCATTTATCATATTTATTTAAAAAATGATAAAACTTAGATAGCAAAGATGTCATGGAAGAAGTTGAAGAATAGAATTGTTTCTCAAGTTTTTGAGAATTTTCTAACAATTGTTGATGTTTCGAGACTGGTGTATAATTCCCAATTGCTTCAAAATTGAAATCTTTATAGTTGATCACTTTTTTCAAAAAAGGGGCAAAATTATATATTCTAGTTCTGGGGTCTTGTAAAAAATGGACTCCTGGTGAAAATAACACTCGATCTAAATTATGAGCTAATTGAGCAATATCTTCATTTTTAGGGGCAATACATTGTTTTAAAGGGTGCTTAATGACGTTGCTACTAGTTGAATATTTATTTGAAGACGTGTCTTTGTAAAATGGTTCTTTTGATGGTTTGGTAACTTCATTACGCTTTGTTTGTAGCTTTCCCTTAATGTGTTTTTTGTCCCACTTTGTCGATGCCTGTGGTTTCGAAAATATTTTCTTCAAGACTTTCATTTTATCTGGATTTTGAAACAACTTACTCGTGGTGTTATTATTGATAGTCCGATTTCGTTTACTTTGGTTTCCCCCGGTTTCAATAATCCGGTTGATTAAACTCCTTACTCTAGCACTATTTCTTAAAGACACGCCATCTTCAGGCTCATTTGTATCAAGTGGTATTTGGAAGTTGCTTGTATCGCTTTTAGTTGTCATTTCATTCTCGATGTCATGTTTTGATTTCAAATTTTCTGCTAAATATAAAGATTGGCAAAATGACCTTCTATGAACTATTATTATATTTTGTCTTATCATGTTTGTTCGTTCGGAATATTTATCTTCAATGTGTTCATGGAGCCTCAGCTAATAATGCTTTAAAAAAGATTGGCGTGAAATACTGCACCAGTTTCAGCTCTGATTTTGAGATGGAGATGAGTCGTACACAAGTTTCGTGTGCGACATTTTTAGAGTGAGTTCCTAATTCTTATACCAAGGCGCATTTGTAGTGTGAGCATGCAGTGTTCTTGTTCATGTTAGTTTTGATTATAAGAAACTAGTTATAGGAACTTACTTCTGCAATTTTGCTATTAGTATACCTTTTATTGGCAAGAAAAAGAATTGGTTTGAACTGATACCAGAAAAGAGTTAAGTCAGAGATAGTGACAAAGGTGAATTTGGTCACTCGTGAGACAATCCACTTCCACTTTTGGAGCGAAAGGAACTAAATCTAGACAAGCATATAATGCCTGCGTATATTTAGCTTGTAGCATTTGATATGAAAATACTGTGTCTAGTAATAGTATGTGTTTTTGTATTTTGATAATAACAAAGTTATTATGTTCTCAAAATTTTTGACAAATTTTTGCAACCAATTTGAACAATAAATAATTCTTGTCAACTAGAGAGCAACTCAGCCCATTCAGTAAGTGAGATTGTAGTTTAATTGCCTAAATACAAAAGGACAGTACATGATACCGTATTTGGATCTAGCATTGAGTTTCTTTGCTAATAACATGCTAATTAGGCGAGGTTTCACAATTACAACTGATTGGGAACAGGGATTTATAGTGGCTCACTTGTTTGATACCTTCAGATATCACCAAGACCCTCCTAAACGTTTTGAAACCAATCTACTGAAGGTGCCGGCATCTAGCTTACGTATTGTAGCCCAAGCCAAGTGATTGTTTGTTTTGTGTGTGTTAATTTTTCAATTACTCACGTGCAGAAGAAAACAAATTGGGGCTGTAGCCCTAACTCACGCATATTAACATCCTGCATACATTTTTTGGGAGAGGAAAAAAGATCATAGAAATCGCTTTAATGTTACTGTAAACAGTCTCTCGCACAGGCTCAGTTTCGCACTTTGTTTCTCACACACACTCTCTCTGTCTCTGTTCTCAGTAAGCTCTCTCACTCTCACGAATTCGCTCACCATCACAGTTGGTGAAAAAAAAAAAAAATAAAACAAAATTTTTAGAATTACTTACAAAAGTTACTAGTACAAACCAATCACTAAACAATGGGTATGTGAGGAAACAACATGAAGTCCAACATGTCTTGTACACCTGGAAATGTCAAAGAAAGGTTAATCTACAAAATGTATCGATAATGGAGGAAAATTGTAATGATCATTGCAACAAGAAAGATTAAATTCCCGATAATTGTAAAATTTTTCACCAAGATTATGGCGTCATCATCATCATCATCTTCTTCAACCAATATTCTACAAGGACATTCAAAATGCAAAGATATCATTAATTTTCAGTTTTCGTTTTTCAATATAATCGTACATTCAAATTTCTATATATTTGATCATACAGAGTGTTTGATATAATCTGATTTACAAGAATTGGAGGACTTCTAATACACATGGTGTATATTTAACATTATTCAAGAATAATTGTTTACTAACATTTTCTATTTCTACAGGTAGAGTTATTCGTAACCAAAGAAAAGGTGCTGGTTCTATTTTCACTTCTCACACCAGATTAAGAAAAGGTGCTGCCAAGTTAAGAACCTTGGATTATGCTGAACGTCATGGTTACATCCGTGGTGTTGTCAAACAAATCATCCATGACCCAGGTAGAGGTGCTCCATTAGCCAAAGTTGCTTTCAGAGACCCATACAAGTACAAATTGAGAGAAGAAACTTTCATTGCTAACGAAGGTGTCTACACTGGTCAATTTATTTACGCCGGTAAGAAGGCTTCTTTGAACGTTGGTAACATCTTGCCATTGGGTGCTTGTCCAGAAGGTACCATTGTTTCCAATGTCGAAGAAAAAGTTGGTGACAGAGGTGCTTTAGGTAGAACTTCTGGTAACTACGTTATTATCATTGGTCACAACCCAGATGAAAACAAAACCAGAGTTAAGTTGCCATCTGGTGCCAAGAAGATCATCTCTTCTGATGCCAGAGGTGTTATTGGTGTTGTTGCTGGTGGTGGTAGAATCGATAAACCATTATTGAAAGCTGGTAGAGCCTTCCACAAATACAAGGTCAAGAGAAACTCATGGCCAAAGACCAGAGGTGTTGCTATGAACCCAGTAGACCATCCACATGGTGGTGGTAACCATCAACATATTGGTAAAGCTTCTACTATTTCTAGAGGTGCTGTTTCCGGTCAAAAGGCTGGTTTGATTGCTGCTAGAAGAACTGGTTTGTTACGTGGTACACAAAAAACTGCTGAATAAATTATTTAATTACTTTACTACATTGTACAATTACATAGGAAAAATAAAGAAATGCATGATTAAATAGTTTTTGGGTTTAAGTTTTTGTTTCAAATAAATAAATAAATAAATAATAATAATATATCAGATAAACATATATGTATATGTAAGTGGAAAAGTTAAAGAGGATGCTGCATAATATACATAGCATAGCTAATAACCTTGTTAGGTCCGGTCTACATCAAAAACACAAGAAAAATGTAAATCAACAATTCGAAACGGTGCCAATAAGGGAAATTTCCAGATTATCATGCTCAGCATTCTTTCCATGTTTATTAGTTGGAGATGCTTTCTCGTCAACAATCATGTTTTCACCTTCTCCAGTATTTTCGAGCGATTTCAGCTCAGCGATGGCTTTTTCTACTTCCAAAACTTTTGACTTGTAGGCAGGTTTCATACTGATGTATCTCCCATTCATTTTTTGGGATCTCAAGTTGGAAATGATCTCATCTAACTTTGTTTGGGTAACATCAAGTTTAACTAAAACATTTACATGCGATCCAGTAAGATTCATGGGATTGAGCTTTGGTTTTTTGCTTTTGAATATGTAGATTTGACTGGGATTGTACTCTTTGAAAAAATCTTTGAGAGATTCATCAGTAACTTTACCATGAACTTTTTGAATCATAATAGTATCCATTGAGAGCTCTGGTTTGCGAGGGGGGTTCTTCTTCTGTTGTCCAATTGAGACGGTCTCATCATCACGTACCAAAAACTCTTTTGCAACAGGTGCAAGTATCTCACCAGTCAGGGAGCCACCCTGATTCATTTTACCATTCTTTATATTTGATTTGCGTTTAAATGAAAAACGACGATTGTTTGGATCATAAGCCATATGTTTTTTAACAGTTATTTTTCTATTCTTTAAGACATGACCGTCAAACTCTTTGACAACAGACTCTATCTGTTCTGGAGTTCTAAACTCGGCATAAGCAATTCCTAAGGGCCTGTGTCTACCACTTCTACTGAAATGGATTGTGTAACTAGGAATCAACACATTAACCCTTGTAACTAAATTAGTATGATATTCTTGCTAAAACTAACATTTGGTTTAATCCTCCGCGGTTAGCACTTACGGTTCAAATTTTCCAAATAACTCCTCTAAATCTTTCTCGCTTGTCAGGTAACTGAGATTTTTTATATAAACACGATAATGATTTGATGATTGAGAGGCCATTAGATCTAGTGATTGAAATGTGGTCAAAGGGTAGAGTATTTTAAAAGTGTATGGATTTCTTTAGAAAAACAACTTTTGCAACACAGAACATAATAAAGAACAGCCGATGTTGAACTAAATGCGAAAAAAAAAAAAAAAATAACAGCCAACATAAACATCTACATTGAGCCAAACAACACCAATAACTTAATTGTCGAATGGACCAAATTCTCTTTTTAAATAAATTGTACTTCATTATAATTATTTGTTCTAATTCGTAAATAAAGATACAACAATTATGAACATATGATACAGTTAAATTTATTCAATACCCGAAAGTCGGCATAATTCTCCTTTACTCAAACTTAAGCAGATTTTTCAGCTCTGGCCTTAGCTAAGGCTTTGGCACTACCATGTAAAGCGTATCTGTGGTTTCTCTTGAATTTAGCATCAACACCTTTTAAAGATGGGTACTTGAAGGTCTTTGGTTTTTTAATACCGTTTCTGTGGGCTTTTCTGGTTTGGTTGTGAGCTGTGTGATTCTTAGATTTAGCCATTGTTCTATAAATTATAATGTTAGTATTGACCAAATGGATTCACGTTGAGAAGGAAAACATTGAAGACATATCCAGTTCTCTTTCATTGAGTTTCTTAGCCTAATCTTAAACTTATATTCTGTATTTCACCCATTCTTTTATCTGAATCATATTAATTCCTAGATATCTCGTTGTCTATGTCTCCCCTAGTCCCTGGTATTAAACCTTCACATACACTTAATCGATATTGATGGTACTAGCAAAACAATACCTGTAAAGAAAAACTCTTGATAAATTTTTTGTTTTACTCAATGGCTCGCACGCTCTCACCTACACCTTCAAAAAAAAAAAAAGCTCGATGTGTCCTCACCAAAAAATAGTGTTAGGGCTATAGCCCTAATTTTGACAAGTTGCAAAAAACAATACGGTTGTGCTATCTTAACGAAGCATAGCATAGAAATTATGGAAATACAATTAAAAAAACAAATTATCCCAAAGCAAGAACACAGTTTATTGAAAATAATATACATAAAGAAGAAAAAAAAAAGTAAATAAAAAGTAGACACCAGTATACTGATGCAATACATAATTAAACTAATTAAGCAGTAGAAACAGCAGCAGCGGCAGCTTTGGCCTTTTTAGCGATTTTATCATTGGCTTTAGAACCCATGATACCACCACCCCAGTGTTTTCTGTTTTCTTCGTATTTTTCAATGTAGTTGGCGTTGATAGTGGAGACCAATTTAGATAACTCAGCTTCATCAGCAGAGTTAACTTCAGTTAAAGCAGCAACGGCAGAAGTCTTTTTGTGAACCAAAGTTCCCAATCTAGCCTTACCTTTCACAATGGCGTATGGAACACCCATTTTCTTACATAAAGCTGGTAAAAAGACAACCAATTCAATTGGGTCAACATCATTGGCAATCAAAACCAATTTGGCCTTTTTGTTTTCAATCAAAGAAACAACATAGTTTAAACCGTATTTGACAACAACTGGTTTTGGTGAAACGTCTTTAGCAGTTTTTCCTTCGGCAATAGCAGCAGCTTCTTTAGTTAATCTTTCTTTCTTTTCAGCAGAGGTTTCTGGTCTATATTTGTTCAATAATTTAAAAGCTTGAGCAGCAGTGTTTTTATCTAAAGTTTGAGAAAATTGAGCAATAGATGGTGGAACTTTCAATCTCAAAGACAAGATTTTCTTTTGTCTCTGTAATCTGACATATTCTGGCCATTTAACAAATCTGGACAAGTTTCTTTTTGGTTGGATGGATTGTCCAATACCAAAGTTCTTTGGTGTAGATTCGAACAATGGATTCTTGGTGCTTGTTGAAGCTTTAGATTTAGTAGCTAATGGAGCTGGAGCAACTTTTTTTGAAGAAGGCTGTGTCATTGAGTAAAGTTAGTTTCCAAAAGAAAAAATTGGGGTTCTCAAAATTAATATCAACAAACGATCCAATTCTTTGTTCTCACTTTTACTCTACAGTATCGTTAAAAGATACTCAGCCTGTGCATCATCAAAAAGAAGTGACGACACTGAAAGTATTTGCATCAACATAGCAAAGAAGTGAAACAGCAAAAAATGCGTTTCACTTAAAGCCTTAAAATGCACTAACATACACCATCACTCCCGGATGCACATAACCTTTAGTTCTTTAATATTGATAAAAAGAGAGGCCTGTGACAAACAAGGAGGATGTTGTTCCAACTCTATAAAAGCAAATGCTTTATGGACATACCATTGTTATAAATAAGTCTTTCTTATTTGGTTTGAGTTTAGATTTTGAAAAGAAAAAAAAAAAAAAAAAAGAGTTCAGTAGAATTGAAAATTTTTCATCATCGTATTTGAAGTTTTCTCAATTCTTTTTTTTTTGGGGGGTGACTACTGATCAAATTGTACCTTTGCACACGCACATATTGCAAACTAAATAATAAGTTATAGCTATGTTTACTTCTGAGAATCTAATACAAACGGACAAAAACTATATATAAAAATAGAACACTATATGCCTTGAAACATATACACAATACGGAGCTTACCATTCCTGAAAATCCTCAAAGAGCTCTATTCTTTTGCTGGTATCACGTTTCAACGAGTTAACAATCGCCATTCGAGCATTATCTACCATTTGGGGTGCACCACAAGTAATAAACCCAATTGAATTACATGCTTCTTTAATTTCCTGATGAATAATCTCGTGTACACTTGGCCGACCATATCGGAATTCCACAAATTGCAAGCGATGTTTCAAATAATCGCTTGAATAAGAAATCCGCTCGGTATCACTGTCAAATTGCTTGGAAATTTCCTGCGTCTTTAAACTAGGAAAATTGGTGTTTGTGTTGGAAATATAAATGACTGTCTCAACTATTGATCCTTCTAACTTGCAGAGTTCCTCCAAGAACCAATTAATTGACTTCACGTCACGAATAATCCAATAGAATTTTACTCGTTTGGTTGAATTGTCATTTCTTCTAATCAAATCAAGAGCAGTAAAGTAAGGTCCCGGAATGCCAGTACCAGAGCTCAACATGACAAGGTTTTCAAAATGTCTCCCAGAATGAGGCTGAGAGTATGGACCCTCAATAAGAACATGGAAAGCGTCCATTTGATTAGATTTCTTTAGTAATTGTTGACAAATTCCATGAGTCATGCCTCCTTTGACTTTTATACAAAAAGTTAACGTATTGGCGTCTTCAACAGAATCAACAATAGTAAATGGATGTGATTGCCAGAAAGCTGTTGGTTTAAGAAAGTAAACATAGGCATAAGATCCTGGGAATCGTTTCCACCAACCTGGTCTGGGTACAGTTACCTTCAAAACTTCGTCAGAGATCAATTCAACCTTTGCCTTTTTAACACCATACAGAGACACTCTAATTAACCTAACCAATTTATCAAACAGCCAGATCGATGTGGCTGCATAGTAAGCATAAGGAGTGTCTGCTCCCCTAGTGTGAATCCATGCACCTGCTATAAATAATATGGCCAAGATGTGATGAACAATTAAAAATATTTCATAATTCGAGCCTCTAAAGTATTGCCAAGAATGCCCAATCAAGAATCCTAACGAAATGACAGCAACTATAGCCCATGCCATATAGCTCTGCAGGAAAGTGGAAGAGTAGATATCATATTGTATCAAAACAGAAGTTTTTGCACTTACATGGACTAACATCATGATGAATATTACGCGTGCCTGCCACCGGTGAAACAAAAGAAATCTGGCATGGGACCACCCAGTTAACCATTGCAAAAAATTATTTCTTCCAGCAAATAAGATGAGCAAAGGCACGCAAAATCCAGCAAGCTGAGCAGCTCTGTTTCCCACTAGGGAGGACAAGTTTGGGCCCGTTGGATAATGATTTATACCACAGAATATAAAACATAAGATTGCCCATATTAACACAATTATTGACTCAAACCTCAAGGGAACATAAGCCCGAAAAACCTTTAGATGTTTCACGGATGAAGCATGTCTATTGCCAACTGTTGGGGCGAGTATAAAATGCAGTCTAATAAAGTTGGATATTGAACCATGTAAAATTTTCACAAAACCAGGGAACAAAAAGTGAGACCAGTAATTGAAACTGGCTACCAACATGACGAGTCCCCAATATGCCAATAAAACCGTTCCAAACCAAACACTGTAATTATCATTCAAAGTTTTACGGTACAACTGATTATACAGTAACTGCACATTATCATATGAGAGCCTGATTGGGTGAGTCGTGTTAGAATCTTGATCCAGTAATGATGCTGGTATGTGATTTGTTGCATTCTTATATGATGCGAAAAATGTCTGTTCAGATATAGAACATGCTTTTAAATATGGACGATAATAGTCTTTGGGAGATCCTTCAAAATTTTCAACTAAGCAGATAGCCATTGATCCCATAGCTGACTGGTTTTCCGCGTCACAGAATGGATCAGGCAAAGAAGAACTTGCAGATTGAGTGAGCAAAGATTTGCAAGCGGCATAAGCAAGATCTTTTTTTTGAGTAACCCTTATTGCTAAGGTCACGGATAGAATTGGTAAAAGATAAATACAAGTTTGTATTTTCATTTTGGATATTCTGATGGAGATTATAGAGTACGTGAGAGAGGCAACACCAGAGAGATATTTCAGTTGGTATATATACACATTTATTGATGAGAAGATAGAAATTACTTTGCCTCTTTTTTAATCTATCTGATTAAAAGAAGTACTTGAATTAAACCAATTTTTATTGTTGCTAGATTAACATACCAAGAATTTCTTGTGAGGATGCAAAAAACAAAACAAAAAAAGACAACGGAACAGTGGTATTCTTGGAAGTTTTGTGGCTCCTATCCATGATGTGTATATAAACCAACACATAGAAAGAAGCACAAAATTATATCAAACAATGAAGCCTTTATTGGATAAATCATAGAGTGGGCTTGTCTAGATGGAAACCTCAACTGAAAGCTGTTCTTTTCAAATTCTTGAATACAGAAATAGAGAACAATAACTACATCTGCAAGTATTGACAATAGCAAGAATATTCTTATTGTATTTTCATTTCACTATTGATACAGAATAACAAAGGGTCAGGCATTGTGAGTTTTGCTTTATTCTTTTTGAGATTCTAGATCTTTTTAAAATGGGGAAGTTTAATAGTGATAGAAAGAATATGACGGGGAGTTTCAGAAGTAGTTATGCAACAAATGTAAAAGCTCAAGTATTACTTGAAGTGGGAAAGATTACTATGGAAAATATTGGTTTCAGTTTGAGATATAGTTTGCAGTATCTGCACCGGATGCAATTATACAATTATATTACCTAAGATTACGTTTTCTTCACCTCTTGTATTTCTGGTCTATTGTTTGCTTGCAAATAACGGTGCAAACCTACTAGAGGCAAAATAATATCAGGCTTAAGTCGTAGATAAAACACCGTAATTCAACTGACACAGAAGGTCTATCTCTGCAGTGGAATATCCTGCTACACACTTTGTAGGACAATAAACGCTCCTTAGCAATTCCTAGTCACATACACAGCCCCGAATATACAATGAAATTCCTTTTAATGTAGTACTTTTTTTTTTTTTTGGCCAACAAGCAAGTTGTAATCAAATGTGTAACACACATTAGTTGCATTTTTTTCTTGGTCTTCTTGTTTATCAAGCTGGAATTAAATTTACCCGAAGGCTCTGCAATTACAAAAAGTTGATTAATAAGCATTACTAAATTTCAACGGTAGATTTATCATCATCAACTTGAACATGACTAAAAGTGTTCTATCTTCTTAGTTTTTATAAGTGTGGTGGTGGTTTGGAAAAAAAAAAAAAAAAAAAAGAAACAAATACGATAAGGAATAATTGTTCCTTTCCGATAATTTGAGAAATCCTTTGGTGAGGGTCTAAAAATTGAATTAATTTGAAATATTTTAATCTAACAGTTGACCCCTTGAGTTAGTTGCCCTTGACAATTAATAAGTTATTTTGCCCATGCTCATCAGTCATTGATTTCCTCAATGTTGGACATAACCCCAATATAGTCCAGTCTCTATAATAGAAAGCCGCATATTACTCCATATTAGGTGTTGATCTCTTTTCATGCGTATTGTTTATTTTCTCACATGGCAAATGTCGTTGGCATATGTCAGCAACAGAGAAATAAGTGAGTAACAAGTCAAATACTAAATTTTTCCCCATGGAAAAGTAGCTTTACTTTCAAAATCCTATGTACAAACCCAGGAGGTCGTGATCAATCTATTCAGACTTGTTAAAGCCTAAACATAATCAAAATGCCTGAATTCAAATCCCACATTCGCGCTACATTTGAACCCACAGATACCAAATTGTTAACAAATACCCCTACATCCCGATTATTAATTGAATCACCAAAACTATCAACTGCCTTATCCCAAATTTTCCCATATTTATTACTTATTGACAATTTTTTGGAAATTCTTACATGGACCAATGATGATCATTATCAGAACTTTTTGTTGTTGACATGCTATTCCTGTATTGTTGTGTACTGGAATTGGGTAAGCCATGTTATTTTGCCTATATTGATGACACTTGCATTCTCCAGTATAGTGTGGTTCATCTCTTCGATAATTTATGATTCCAAGTACGATGAAAAACCTACAATTGAAGAAGTGTTGTACACATTGCATAATATAACTATTAGATGTGAGATGTTATTACGCCCCATCAAACACGTTCCAATTCAAAGAAAGCATTTTATAAAATTGGTAATTGCCTCCATTTTTCTAACTCCCCTCAATTTTGCAGTTCTGAAAACATTAATACCGCCTCAAAAGTATATTTTATTTTTAGGGCTCTTTTTGTTCACATTTCATTCACCATACTCGTTTGCCATTCGGAGATTGCTTTGGAGATCATTGTATGTTAGAATTGCCGTTCTTTATATAACTGGGTTGGACATTAAAATTAGAAAGGATTATGATCCAAATGAATATCAGACAGTTTCACGAGTTGCAAGTGCTAGCAACAGCGATGCAGAAGGGTTAGGGGGTATTCCAGTATTATCGGATTTTAAAATCATAAAGAAACGAGTAGTTTCGCCTACACAACTTAAACAGACAGTGGTCTTTGAAATTTTAGAGAACGAAAGGAGATGGTTGGGTGTGGGTTGGTCGTCATTGTTGTACCCTAGTGAACGTCCCAACTTTTGCTATGACGGCTCGTTGAATTTGGCTCCGAATATTACGGTTCATAAAGAGAATTTCCCGTTCCCAGTGTTTGAAAATGACTTATATGCATATCTGTGGGAATGGATAGATGATGACTGGAATTTGGAACTTGAATACCAAAAAGCAAAAGCTCACGACGGGTGGGTCTATTATGACAGCAATTGGGGTAATGGAAGAGTCAGAGACGGATTTAGTAGATACACACGTTCAAGAAAGTGGACCAGAAGAGCCACATTGATTATTGACAAAAGAGAAACCGTGTACGATGAGTAGTACGTTACAATGTATAACCATTTGTATTTGTCACGTGATAGACAATTATGTAGTTTGAAACATATTTCTCTCTATTATTATTAAAAAGTTGGTGATTTATCCTAACTACAGAATCTCTCAATTATAGGTATCTTGTGAATCGAAATTTTCTGGTTATTCTTAGTCCAGGTAGAAAAATCACAATTTTGGTGTATATTATTTCTTTTTTGTGGCCAAAAAAAAAAAGAGATCATCTCCATAGAGCACAATTTTTCTCAAAAAACTATTTTTTTTTTTCCTTTCCATTTTTACTGCAATATAGAATTAATCAAGATGAGCTCGAGTTCTAACCTCCAATACGAAGAAATACCAAAGAAATATATAGACCCTTTAGCTCCTAAAGACAAAGGAGAAGGTTCAAGAGTCAATGGGAAAGATTGGAAAATAAAAAAGGATGCCTTTCGTGTCAAGACTTTGGGAGTGGTATCGAAAACAAAGAAGGATTCATTCAAGCAACGTGAACTAAAACGATTGGAAGAAGAACAATATAAAGCAAGATTGAAGGAGATGAAGGATGAAAAAGAATCTGTTAAAAATCAAAGAATTGCTGATTTAAAAAGACGGAAAGAAATTAAAGCAGAAAAAGAAAGATATGAAAGAATGGCTACTAAAATGCATGCTAAAAAAGTGGAAAGGATGAGAAAGAGAGAAAAGAGAAATAAATTATTGAAAGAACGTTAGGATTATTTTTTTGTTGTATATTATTTTGATCATATTATAGTGTTGTTTGAATTGGCTTACAAGAACATAAGTGGGTGCTCCGGCATAGCTAACAAAAGTGGGCTGGAGGTACGAAATGCAGCTCGGAAGCAATGGGAGCTCACCAATTTGAAATATTTGTATAAACCTGCCTTGGTAGTTTTTGACTTCTACTTGAGCATTGATGCATTGAATTTATAAAAAAGAATGTATAACTAATATATCTAACGATCGTTTCATTCTTCTAGTAGTAGTTTGAAATCAATAAAATTGACAATTCTAAACTCATAAAAATATATCCGGGTAATTTACACTCAGTATCATTCTTCCCCTCCCCCCCTCCTTGTTTGATAAAAGAAGTGTGTAACGAAGGTCAAAAAAGAAGAAAGGAAAAAAGAAAAAGATCCTTACAATATAAATAAAAGATTAACCACCAGAGAAACACACACATTCATATTTAATAATTGATTTTAAAAATTCAACAAAGGGAGAGAGAAAACAAAACAAAAATATAAAGTTAAATTAGAATTAAGGAAATTGAGGAAAAGAAAAAAACCCAGCTGAAGTAATTAGAGAAAAAAAGAAAAAAAAAAAAACATCCACAAATTATACTAATTCTCGACTCCCAACTATATACACAATTGATTGGAATCACCAACAACAATCATCTTAACAAAAAGCAAATATGGGAGATTACTTAAACAACAGTTCAGCTGACTATATCCCAAATTCAAATGTGAATAACGCGGATTCAGAAACACCTAATTTTGAGTATACAAGTAATTACAATTATGATAGCAATAGTAACTTAGCCCTGCAACCTCAACTGTATCAGCAACACCAGCAACACCAACAACACCAACAACAACTACAGCAAAACCAACTGTTGAACTTGAATTTTGATGCAAATAATAATAACGCTCAGAATGACTATTCATTGAATATCAATTATAGCGGCTACTCCGGCAGCGGTAATCTGAATGCCAACCTCAACACATCCAACAATTCAACAGAGATTTCAGCGTATAATTCTAATACTCAGCTTGTGGATGGACAGGATTATCTAAGTCCAATGGGATTTACAACATTCAATGCCCAGTCTGATACAAATGTGTTTGGGGGTGGTTCAATTCCTGGTTCTTTTACAAATGAGCCTTTTTTGGATGATGTAGCATTCTCCCAAGCAATTTTGGGCCCGCAATTGCATTTGCAGAATAGCAACACATCTCCACGTCCGCTTTCTCCTAATTTATCGGGTCAGCAATTTGTCAACCCAATATCTAATTCGGTCAATTTGGATGAACTCATATCACCACAGAATAACGATGAGTCTTCTTTTCTAAATCCACAGTTTTTTTCTCCGTCAACTAGAGGTGAACACTTGAGTGGGTTGGGCTCTATTGCAGAAGACAACAAGAATAACTTGGCTTTCAGTCCAGATTTTTCTAAACGACAAAGCATTAGTGGCGCCTCCTTTTCAAATAATAATAACACTGTACCAGATCTTCCAGCCTCATCGTATTTATCTCCACAACTCAATCCCACGTTTGCCTCTCCAGCTGGGGTTGATGCTATCCCCTACTTGAATTCTCCGCCTCAGCACCCACCAATCAAAACCGAGAATTGGAATGCTTTAAGTCCACCGCCTCATTCTTCAGCGTTGAGCTCGTCGGTACCAACATCTTCTGGAAATGGGCTAAATCGTGATGTTCCTACCAAGCAATTGAGTAAAGAAGAGAAAATGAAACGAAGACGTGAATTCCACAATGCCGTGGAAAGAAGAAGACGTGATCTTATCAAGGAAAGAATAAAAGAATTGGGAGTTATAGTGCCCCCTTCTTTATTAAATCCACCGTTGAGTGCAGTTCAGAATTTCCAAAGAAAGGGTTCAATTGAATCTGGTGAATTGAGTGAATTAATTGGCTCAGTCAAAGTGAAAGAGACTAAACCTAATAAATCCACGATATTGAATAGGTCAGTCGATTATATTAACCATTTAAATTATGTTTTAAAACAACAAGAAATTACAAGAGTAAATTTATTGGCACAGATTGAACTTTTAGAGAATTCCAATGGATCCAATACCTCGAGTCAAGCACAATCACAAACATCCTCACAGCAATCACAGTTTCAATCACATGACGCTTATTATTTTGATCAAAGTACTGGTTCCACCACTTCCAACAGAGAAATTGCAAACTATAATCCAGAAGATTTTTTTGCAGATATTGGTACTAGTACTGAGAATATCTGATTATAATTTTAAATCTTTGGAGGGTAGTAGTATAAGTATTATAATTTTGACGTTTATTTTTTTTTTGTATTAGGGTTGTTAATAGACACTTTTTTTTTTTTTTTTTTTTTCATTTTTTAATCATCTTGATATGAACTATCTGACATGATTCAATAAACCATAAGATTTGGAATTTGGATTATTGACGTATGGATATCTATCATAAATGGATTTGTGGATGAGTATTTATATTAAGAGAGCAGCACTACAATTTTTTTTGGGATGGACATTTGTATGATTTAACTATATGAGGCTATTTTCTACATAATCTTTGAATGAATCAACAGCACCATTCAGGGTATTGGAGTCCAAAAATGTTTTCAAAGACAGGGTCACATTTTCTCTGTACCTTTTTTCCCGTTTCTTTTTTACATCCAACATATCTAACGTTAAAGAGTTGGTAATATCATCTGTCTGTATGTTTTTGTCGACCCCTGTTCCATGAATCCTTTGTTTCTTCTTTTCCTTGCCTCGCAACTTTTGATAAAATGTCTTCTTATTCAAAGAACTTGAAGATGTCTTCTTGAATAATTTTTTTGAAAACTCTTGTAATTTATCCTGTTTAGATACTTTTGATGATTGAGAACTGCTGGTATTTTCCTCGGTATCTTCCAGAGCAGAACCAATTTTAGGGGGTGGAGGCGGTCTCGACGGGATAAACTCGTGGCTGCTTGTGTAACTGGTATTGACTGTTTGTGGTTTGCCAATTGTCTCGATCATAGTATCAGTGGAAGTGCTAGTCTTGTTGGAGCTTGAAGATGATTTTCTTGATACCATTTTATTCAAGAAAAAGAATTTGGGACCTGATTGTCGTCTATATTTCTATTATTGTTTCGATTATTTAGAGTTAGCAACAACACACCAGCGATGATCTCGATACTCAAACTCTTTCCTTTAACTTCCGTTTAGCAATTGTTTCAACTAACGGCTCAATAACTCTATACCGCTTATTTGGTTTTTTTTTTTTTTATTGCAAATATGCTTAATAAGAACTTTCCAATTTAATAGAAAACAAAAACAAAATATCTTGGATCCGTCTCTAATGTTATCAACGTAGCAGAGTAATATAGTTTGAAAGTTTTATTTCTGATAGAAATTCTTTCAACACCTTTTTCTTGTTTTGTTACGTAAATGAAAGAATATTTATTATACGGAATATACATGAAATAAAAGGGATGGAGGGAGGGGGGGGGGGGTGATAAACTCTTAACACAATTTTCAAGTTTTATTGTATTTTGATCGTCTAACGTGTGTTTAATATTTGTTATGCCTTACAAGCCAAAGACACTCCTATTGTTTGTTCCCATCATGGAAAACTTTATTTTTTTGCAACAATGGGTACGACTTTTGCTCAGGGACGAGTAGTAGTTTTCATACGACATCAATTTGTTCTTGCACAGTTTGAGGGGTGTGTAATAATTCGTCATTACCACCACCAATATTTGTTAACACGTTTCAAAAGGTTTACTCCTTATCAATATAATTTCTATGTTTGTATTTTTTTCTTTGGTTTAAAATGATGTTATCTAGAACAAGTTTGCTGACAATAAAATTGTGGTAATGTCGTTTCATTATACTTGTGACTATTAACAGATCGATAGTAGGCTTTCTCATAGACACCTACAGGCATCTTAAAGGTTTTTTAATTTTATCAAAATGTAATAATGTCCAAAGATTGTATTTATGATAGCGAAAGAGGTGGTAAAGATGTTACATATTAATGGTATTCACAACGCACACTTTTTAGCTCTAAGGTCCACAATTGGTTTCAGGGTAGTTTTCAAGTTTACGGGTTTTGTGAATACGTTACATTATTGTAACGTAGTTTAGCTGGAAATTGTTGGTTACTGGCTTTCCTTCTTATTTGATTGTTTAAAATCAGCCACTCGTGTGTTTTCGTGTGGCTGAATTTTTAGAAGAGTCTGTCCATACTATTGTTTTAGTCCCACATTCAAACTGCGTCTAATAATACTCCCTATCGTAGACTAACACATAGCAATCTACAATTTCGTGCATGCGTTTTATTTATCATTTTTTAAGTTGAAGTTAATGTCTCTTCGATTTCAAAACAAATCTAACGAAATAATTACCATTAGAGTCGACAAATAATATAATACATGTACTTTCAAACCTATTTGCTATATAATTGATACCAAATTCTGACAAACTTCCAAAGTGGTGTTTTCAAAAAAAAAAAAAAAAAATAAAAGGCTAAAGCAGCGTTATACAGTAGGTGAAACTAGCTTGTATCAATATTGAAGCATTTAATAATGTCTGTCATTTGTTCCTAGCCCTTAAAAAGTTAGATTTATTTGTTCTTGTTTCTCTTTTTGATCTTTTCTGCAAGTGAATGGACATTATCATTGGATTCTAATTCCGATCTACTACGTTTTGAAATCTTGGTGGTATTTTTACTATTCTTCTTGTTTTTCTTATCCTTATTTCTAACAGAACGTTCCTTCAAAATCTGTTTCATTGTTTCTGTTTTTTTGAACTCACTGTTTGTAGGATCAATAGCATAATCATGACTTTCAAAAACTTCCTTGAAACGAGGATCATCGAGGTTCGCCACAAACCCATCCTGTACCATTTCTCGGTCAATCTTTTTACCTTTTTTGTTCTTTTTATTCTTTTTGTCCTTTTCTGACTTGATGACTTCTTTCATACTGAAATGTTCATTGGTATTTCCCTCCTGGTTGTCCATCAAAATCAACTCTAATTCAGCCTTGGATTTTTCATCCATATCGGGTACAGATTTAGTCTTCTTGGAATTCTTTCTGCTCTTAGAACTCTTGTCGGTGGAGCCTTCTTGTAATTTTGAAACTTCTTCAGTTTGTTTGGACTCCTTAAACTTGGCTAATCTTTTTTGACGACGTTCTTTTTCCTTTCTTCGGTATGCTTCAATTGTTGTCTCCTCTTTACCTTCTTCTTCTCCTTCTTCTACATTATTACCCAGTTTATCATTCAATCCGGGATCAAAGGTGATTTCCATATCCACATCATCGTCGTTTTCTTCTTTGCCAAATTTAGTAAGGGTGTTCCCTAATAAGCTTTGATATTTATCTTTTATTGAACTATCTTTTTCCACTTCATTTTCATCACTATCACTAGCCAAATATGCCTTGAAATCATTCTCCTCTATTTCTTTCTGTGACAAGGGTCTTGAAGACAAAGTAAGTCTTTCCTTGGGAGTTTCATCCCAAGTTAATTTGACTTTTGAATGCTGCAATGCATCAGTAACAAAGGTTGAGTCGGGCCTGTACGAGGCAGGAATCTTGGAACAGGTATCTTTAGCTTCGTCATTGTCAAACTCCATATCGTCCGGAACATATCTTAAATCAAAAATATTTGCTGTTGACTCATATTCAGTACCATCACAATTTTGATAAATCAGTCTAGCAGTTTCAACCGAGTCGCATTTCACCACAGCATAATAATATCTCAATCTCTGTAATTGATAACGACGCAATGCCTTACTATCATAGTCCTCTTTCCCATCATCTTCTTCGTACAACTTTCTAGTAATTCTAGCCAAGTTGTCGGCGTCATTCACATCAACATCGGAATCTATGTCTTCCGAATCAGAATCCTCGTCCATTTTTTTCTTACTCTTGAATAATTCCCTTGGAGGACCTTCAATCTCTTCCTTCTGCATTCGTTCTTTACCAAATTCGGATGGGTATATGGTAACAGATTGTATAGCACCACCTTTGGGAACAAATGATACAAAAGTGGCCATTAAATCAACAGCTTTAATGTTATCCCAGTCCATGTTTACAACTGCAAAGGCACATGTAGGCTCAGTTTCTTCAGGTTTCGTTTCTTCAATTTCAATATCTGATTCTTCTTCATCTTCGGCTACACCTTCATTCTCTTCATCAGAGTCAGAATCTGATGACGATAAAGACGACTCTTCATCTTCAGAAGAGCTTACCAACCCTTCTCCTCTTGCTCTATCTAAAAATTGTTCCTCTTGTTGCAACTTTTCTGTGAGTGCTTGTAAATCATCATCTGATTGTTCATCTTCACTAGATTCCTCACTCGATTGTTTTTCATTATCATCATTATCCTCTTTTGTATCCTCTTCATATTCGTAAAACTTGCTTAAGTCATCCGATTCTGTCTTAATCTTTCTACCATATCTGTCAATGTTAACTCTCTTCCCTAATGCACCAGCATTCAATTTTTTCAACTCATCTTTACTAAATCTGTCGTCAACTTTAACTTTTAAGTTCTTTAACTTGGGCATTTTGAATCTGGGATCATTGTGAACCGACTTAAAACGCTCATCTTGAGTAATTGGTTTTCGTGAATTGCCACTATTCTTGTCCTTGTTGTTATTATTATTCTTAGCCATTATTCTGGAATTAGAGACGGTTTATTTTTGGATAAAACTATAAAAAGGAAATGAAATTGAATTGAATCAAATTTTTTTTTTTTTTTTTTCAACGATGCTCATCGGTAGATTCTTAGTTTGATTCTTTTTTTGGGTGCTTTATATTTACAGATTATATAACGCGAATATCGAAAGTCGTTAAAATAGTTCTTGTTGTTACTTTTACAGTATTGGACCTATGTAACACTTTCTGATTTTCAATTCCAGTTTTCATATATCGTGCGGCAAACAATTTGCCTTAACTATATATTCAAATCGCTACTAGCATGCAAAAACTAGTTCAAATTGTAACCTGAATATATAATCCACAACAGCTAGCCAATCTATTAATTCGCCTATTGTTTATTTAATACAAATATGCCACGAGTTAATTAAAGTTCTTCTCGGAAATGCTAAGACCGTAATTGATAGGTGTATTGGCTAATTGAATAAATCATCCAAATACTCCTTTGATCTCACTTCCAAATCAAATATAGCTTTTCTAAATTCCGCAAAGTATCCAGTAGCATTAGCAACTTCTGTTTCTTCCTCTTCTTCTAAACTTCTGCTAGATGTTCCATTTTGGATGTCATTATATCTGGCCTCCATTCTATTTTGTTTTAACAACGCCTTGGCAAATGACAATATTACTAAAGTGAAATATAAGCGTATGGCTGTGACACTTATCGTAGTTCCAAGCGTAATGAACAACTCTCTTGCAGCAGATGCAGACTGAGACGACAAAGCACTACTCAGATCTGCTCCTGTTGATTTAACACTTCCCTCTTCCAGACTAAACCAAAAATATATAAAGTATAAAGTGAAAATGCTGCCAACCAAGGTATCTAAAACATAAACAATTGTTGCCAAGGAGATCTTACGCAAATTTCTCGGTTTGGTCTTCAAGTTAATCAACGCCGATACATAAACTGGTAGTGTTATGATAGCCAACAGATTATATAGCCATTGCCAAAAGTTAATTGGATGGCCAGTAAATAAAGATAAAATACCGTATAACCCACTGGCTTTATTCAATATGGTTATACCAAGTATTACCTCAACACCAATAAACAATGGAATCAGTCCTAGGAATTTCTTAATGAATCGTTTCTATGTTAGCAATTCTCAACAAGATATAAACACACACACACACACACACGCGCGCGCGTTATGTAATACATACAAGTGGCAACAAATGGTTGACATAGGTTGGAAGTGTCATCTAAGTTGGTTTGGTAAGGATTGATTGTTTATGGATTTTTATGTAAGTTTTCGTCTTGTTTTTTTTTTTTTTCACACAAGAGTTTGATCTGAACTGAGGAAAGAAGAGATATAACCGAGAATGACAAGAAAAAAATTTGTAGGCAAAAAGAAAAAATTTTGGGAACCTCATCAGGAAATAAACCAAAAGAATATCGATAATGTCTTCAGAAGAAATTTTGCAGGGAGTAGAAGATATACACCTCAGCACTTCATCAGACTCAGATAGTGAATATGAGTTTGAAGAAGAGACCAAGACAAAAAGTTTGCAGCTGAGCTCTCAAACAATCACTGAGAAGGAGGATATAGTCACAAAATATGCAGACAAAATTAAAACAGATCCAATAAAAAAGGGACCAAAAATAACCAAAGATAGAGCTAATAGGGCCACAGTTGAACAAGTTTTGGATCCACGTACACTTCGATTTTTAGCTAAGATTATAAATAAGGGTACTATTTCAAGAATTAACGGATGCATAAGTACTGGAAAAGAGGCCAATGTGTATCACGGGACCAGCGATGACCCAGACAACGATAGAGAATACGCTGTCAAGATTTACAAGACTTCTATTTTGGTATTTAAGGACCGTGAGAGATATGTGGATGGGGAATTTAGATTTAGAAACACAAAGAATCAGAGTAATCCGAGGAAAATGGTTAAAGTGTGGGCCGAGAAGGAGTTTAGGAACTTGAAACGAATCTACCAGAATGGAATACCGTGTCCTGAACCAATTGAATTGAAGTCTCATGTTTTGGTTATGGAGTACTTAACAAGAGGAGATGGACAACCATCGCCCAAATTGAAGGATTATCCATTTAAGGATGTACAAGATATTGTCACATATTATCACAAGATGTTGTTTTATATGAGAAGATTATACCAGGAATGCCGATTAGTACATGCAGACTTAAGTGAGTATAACTCAATCGTGCACAAGGACAATTTATATATTATTGATGTTTCGCAATCGGTAGAGCCAGAACATCCCATGGCACTTGATTTTTTACGAATGGATATCAAGAATGTTAATGATTTTTTCAGCAGAAGTAAGATAAATGTGTATCCTGAACGTTTGATATTTCGATTTATTACCTCTGAGGGACATTTATTGGGAATTACTGATAACAGCGACCAGGAATTGGATAAATATCTAGAGACATTGCCATTGAAAACAGAGGATGATCAGGAAGTTGAGGATGAAATTTTTAGATCATTACATTTGGTTAGATCTTTGAATAATTTAGATGAGAGAGATTTTCAGAAATTCTCTGAAGGGAAAGTAGATACAATGAAAGATCTTGTTGCTTTGAAGCAAGGCGAGATTGAACCCTCTGGTTTACAAGACATTAATGGTAAGGAAGCTGATAGTTCTGAGGAGGAAGATAATGAAGATGAATCTGAAGAAGAGGAAGAAGAATATTCTTCTGAAGATGACGATGATGATGAAGTCGATGGTGTGTCTGAAAAGGAATGGGTTGAACGTGAACAAAATGCTCCAAAGGGTAAGAAATACGAAGACAAAGACGAGAAAAAGGCTAGAAAAGAGGCAGCAAAGTTGGCCAAGCAAGAGAAAAGGAAAACAAAAATGAAGAAGCACATTAAGAAAAAGATCATAAATAAGCGTAAAACAGGTAAATAGAGGTGTATAAATATAGTGCATTGGTAGTTACCATTGAAGAAAGTAATTGTAGTGTGTACTTTGCACAAAAACTATTTTGGTTGGTTGGTTCCGTTTTACGCGTTGTTTGAAATTACGTGGAAGATCAAAAATTTTCAACACTAACCTTTTATTATTTTTTTTTTTTTTTGACCAAACTGTATTATTCGTCTTCTACAGACTTTTACAACAACAATCCTATACCATGCTCAGTTTGTCTAGTAGCAAATGCATTGCTGCATTGGCTATGCTTTTGCAATTATCTAATGCATTACATTTCTATGTCAAAACTGGAGAAACTAAATGTTTCTATGAAGAATTACCTGAGAATACTTTGGTTGTGGGCAAAATCGATGCTTATGAAAAACAGGATCATAGCAACGAATATTTTAAGAATCCAAATTTGAAGGTTCAAATCACAGTTGAAGTATGTACACAAACTTACTATTCATGCGTTTGGAGGATATTGATACTAACTTTTCTTTCTTTCTTTGTTATTCGCAATAGGAAACATTCGACAACAACCACAAAGTAGCCAATCAAAAGTCAGCTCCAGACGGTGATTTTGCGTTTACATCCTTGGATTCTGGGGAACATAGATTTTGTTTGACGCCAGTATACAGTGATAAAACCAATAATAAAGTCCATCGTATCTTTTTTGATGTTGCCCAAGGCTCTGCCAACGAATATGTCGACTCCAAGTCTACAAGAATGGTGGATGATTTGGCTGTTAAAGTGAACCAATTATATGATAAATTGGATAAAATACACTGGGAACAAGAGCATATGAGAGAAAGAGAAGCTATCTTTAGAGACCAATCTGAATCTACTAATTCAAGAGTTGTCAAATGGTCAATTGTGCAGTTGGTTGTCTTAGTGGGTACTTGTGTTTATCAATTACGCCATTTGAAGTCGTTTTTTGTCAAGCAAAAGATAGTTTAAGCTTATTACTAATGTTTGATTTATATCAGTTAATTTGAATGTCGTATAGTTTCTCAATCAATTAAGTAGTAGAAATAAAACAAAATGTGCAGAATATGAGTCTATATATATATATATGTATCTGCCATGACTTCGGTTACAGTTGTTGATTTGTGTGATGTACTAGGAGGAATTAGTGCCATCGATGTTATGGCATCTGCAGATTTCCTCGCCAAACCTAGAAGATATATTAAAGACGGAAAAAAAAAAAAGAAAGAAAAATATAGAAAAATTCTCTAGTCTTCTTTTTGTTGCAAGTCATCATTTCTGTCATGTCCGAACCGTCTAAAGAAGAGCTTCTTGCCAAAATAGCGCAGTTGGAATTTGAAAATAATCAACTTAAACAACAACAACATGGTTTAAAATCCAAGAATGAACAGTTTTGTAAAATCGATGAGAATTTTAGTCTTGATGAGTATAAACGATATGGAAGGCAGATGATTGTACCTCAATTTGGCTCCTTAGAATCGCAGATTAAATTGAAAAACTCTAAAGTGTTGGTTGTTGGAGCTGGAGGGTTAGGCTCTCCTGCCTTGTTGTACTTATCTTCTGCTGGGATAGGAACGATTGGAATTATCGATCACGATACAGTTGATACCAGTAATTTGCACAGACAAGTGATACACAACACAGAAATGGTAGGCGAGTTCAAGTGTATATCTGCACAGAATTATATTAAAAAGCTTAATCCACACGTTATTGTTGATGTTTATCCTACGACATTGAGCAACGATAATGCGTTTGACATTATTCTGCAATATGATTTGGTGTTGGATTGTACCGATCATCCAGCTGTGAGGTATCTTATAAATGATGTGTGTGTTTTATTAGGAAAAACCATTGTTAGTGGCTCTGGGTTGAAATCTGATGGGCAGTTAACAGTTTTGAATTTTGCAAATAGTGGTCCTTGCTATAGATGCTTCTACCCGCAACCACCATCACCTGCTTCAGTCACATCATGTTCTGATGGTGGTGTAATCGGCCCAGCAATAGGCTTAGTTGGTGTTGCTATGGCGGTAGAGACAATAAAGATCATAACAGGGTATTACACCAAAGACAATTTTGTTCCCTTTCTCACATCGTATTCAGGTTATCCTCAGCAACAGTTGCGTGCATTTAAAATGAGAAAGAGACAAAAAGATTGTGCTGTATGTGGAGAGAATCCCCAGATATCCAGACGCATCATCGAAGATGGCACCATAAATTATAAAACATTCTGTGGAAGAGTGACTTTTGACCCTATTGATGACAAGTTTAGAATTTCGCCAAAAGACTACGATAGAGTTGTTCAAAATAAGCAAAGACATATATTACTTGATGTTAGACCACGCGAACAATTTCAAATTACTCATTTACCAAATGCAATTAACGTGCAATGGGACCCTGTATTCAGAAAGGCTGATACCATTCAACAATATTTACCAGAGGATTCCACCAAAGATAATGAGATTTATGTTGTTTGCCGGTTCGGGAATGATTCCCAGTTAGCTGCTAAAAAGCTTCTAGATTTGGGTTATTCGAATGTGAGAGATATAATCGGTGGTTTAGATAAATGGAGCGATGATGTGGATTCGAAGATTCCAAAATATTAGTTTTGTACTTCCTCAAGTAATGAATAATAATTATATCTGTGAGATTTTTATTTGTTCTTTTTCTATAGATATTCTGGATCCAACCTTTCTAGGAGAAGGATTCCAACAGCGGTACCAGCTGCATACGCTGAGCTCCCTACCCTGCTTTCGTTCCAGGCAGCTGCAGTTATATTCAGTTCTGTTCTCATCGAAGTCGGCAAGACAACTGCTTCCTGATCTTGTATTTGAACATCTGCCAACAATGTTATACGTTTGTCAGATTCCACAAAGACTTTCCATATCCTCAATGGTGTAACTTTGCTTGTGTTTGCATTGGTCCCCCAAAACTTTTTGAAATAGTTCATTATACAAATGTCTCCATTGGTGGCTCCAGTGATAAGAAATGGATGGCCGAGAACTTCAGACACTTTGCATATGGTGTAATAAGCATCTGAACGGGCCAAACTGGAAAATGTGCAGTGGCTTGTTCTTGGAAACGCAATCTGAGACTGTTCTGCTTGACTTGTGATTATAAAATTTTGTAATGGATAATTAAAATTGGGTTGAGTGTTCAGTTTTACTGTTGTTGGGTACATATCCTGTAATGGATTTTCGTAGACAAATGTTATACCTCGATGAGAGCCCGTGTGTATAATACATAAATGCTTACCTGCGGGGTCCTGTATGCACATTAATGACAGGATTGCACTCCAGCATATTCCTATTTTAAAATTAGGTATATTTAGGTCATTGTCGTTGCAATGAAATGGAAGCATGAACTCGGCGATTGATCCATCGTTAGACCCAACTACCAATTTTTCGCTACCAATGAAATCAAATGATGTTATATTAAATCTCACTGTACCTTCGTGTAGACTGTATGCAAAAGATGGCTCAGTAATAATTGAATATTGCGGTAGTGACTCCTCGATTTTAAATAGGTAAACATTTCCGTCGGTAAATAATCCTGTTAAAACGCCTAAGGTGGTTCCCTCAGCTTGCAATGGCGCCCATTTGAGATTTGAACAGACACCAAATTTGTTGGTAATCAACATGCTCTGTACTTTTAATTCGTTCTTATCAAAATCGTATTTCCAAATTTGAATTGCAGAATTGATACCCTGAGGTTTTGATTTATTGAAAATACTGAAATTAGGGTCATTCGCTTTGACTCCATTAATACTGTTAACTAATGACACTGCAAAGTAGCTGCTGGTACTATCTCCATTTTGTGGTAACCACTGTATGCTAGTGACGTGTCCTCCAACTGCAATTGCAAAGGCGTTTCGTTTGGTGTATTCTTGTAAATGGACTGGAATTTCTGGAAGCAAATCCACTGTAGTCGTGGTACTATCAGACTCTAAATTAAATGGGATCATGGACTTGAAATTTGCTCTGATGTAATCTTCATCAGTAGTACGGTATGTGAAGTTTTTTAGGTTTAGTTTGCTCAGTGAAATAGAATCAAATTTCCTTGACCTTGAAGAGTATTTCTCCACTAAGCTCTCATTAACAAACGCAACGTAATCATTCCAATCTTCCTTGTAATCATTGAGAAAATTAAAATGGTCAACATTATAGCCATAGTGACTTGTATACTTCAGTCTAAAAGATTTGTCTCTTAGTGGTTTCCACATATTTCAATGTTGTGAATCTCAATCACTTCGAAATTACAGTGTTTGTTTATATTTCCGCGAAGGTTTGTTTTGATGATGATGATGATACTCTTCAAAAAAAAAAGTTAAAATAAAAAAAATAAAAATATTCGAAATATTTATTAAAACCTGATTTTTTGGCTAGTTACCTTGTAAGCCAACTTTTGAAAACCTTAAAGTAGATATAATTTTATGGATTGGCCATTGTTGTTATTCGATGAATTCTAACTCATTTATAGCTAAGGGTGGGGGAGATCAGCCACTGGCGTATAATAGTACAATTGATGAATCAACACTAAATGAAGTCCCCTCAGAGAATAGTGAATTAACACCAAAATTATCGGAAGAGTTAAACGACTGTTATGACCATAGAAATGCACATTCAGAAAGTTTCAGCAACGATGATTCTCCAAAGAAAAAGAGGAAGAAAAGGTCACTTTTGGATGATGATTTCTTCTCATTAGCAGGATCATTTGAGAAGAGAAAGAAGAAACACAAACACAAGCATAAACATAAACAAAAAGAAAAAGAAAAAGAACAAGGTGTGCAAGATCAACAAATTCAAAATTACGAGGTGATAGAAGATCTGACGCCACAACTGACAACGGTGTTGACGGAGAAGGGGTTTTTTAATGAATTAGCTTCTTCTCAATCAGATATACCGAGAAAGAAAGGAAAGACAGTTCAACCAGAGAAGTCTCAGCTGCGTTCAGTATCCATCACCCCACCATTGGTAGATAAAAACAAGATAAGGAATGAGGTAATGAATAGACTAAATAAGGAACATATGAGTAGCAACATTCCAGACATAGAGGACTCGGAAGAAGAAAGTGATCATGAATTAGAAGAATTGTTGAAATTGAAATCTCAAATGCCAAAGTCACAAACTGAGTCTTCCCCAGAGATTTATACATTTGATGATGAAAGTGAAAAGAAAAGAAAATATATTGTACGAGTAACATCCAAGCTACCTGCGGTTCAAAACCAAATTTTGGAGGTAGACTTTGGAACCAAAGGATTGAAAACATTCGAAAAGATACTAAAGGCAGCAGTTGATTATTTCAGATCAGCTTTGGCACTGGTATTGACACCGCCTCAATTATTGAGATATAGGCCAGAAGCCGCCAGTTTGGTATGGGTTGAAGGTAGGAAATTGGTCCATCCTTTTTTCACGCCGAAAACTTTACGTGTACCACCGCCAGCAGAATTTAATCCATTATTTGAAAAAATTGAAAACATGAAACCTACTATTATTAAATTTTTCTTGATCCCAAAAGAGTATGATAGTACGTTTATGCATATATATCCCGAGCTTCAAGCTAATCAACCTATTGAAGCTGCAATTGATCCAATCGAAATTTCTGAAAATGAGTTTAATAGCAACGAATCTGATGACGATGAAGAGGAAGAGGAAGAGGAGATTGTTGCTCAAGAGGAACAACCTACATCGAAACCCGCTTCATCGGAGGAGCCTGTTGGTTCTAATTTATTTGTTATTGGGCTTAAAGGTAAAGATAACAAGCGTGTTGAAGTTAAAGTTTCTCCTGAAACACAGTTAAGGAAGTTACTTTCATATTATTTAAGGCATAAGCGGTTGAGTGAAGACACTGTGGATTTGTCTAAAGCTAAGCTTATATTTGATGACGAAGAAATGGATTTGAATGATACGGTGGGGGACACAGAGTTGGAAGAAGATTACGAAATACAAATTGTCCTTTGAAATGTGTATTATGTGTTAATAGTCTATTTGTAACAATACTGTAATTAAATAAATTATTTTTGGGAATTGTTTGAGATAATTTTTTTGGCTTGATTTTCGCAACAAATTTTGATTGAAATAAACTTCAGTTTGAGTTATAGATTAGATAATGAAAACAACTTCTTGATATGGTATAACTTTCAATACTACTAAAACAAAAGTATTTACTTGAGTCACCGTATTAGCAAGAGAGTTGCATTGGTGTTTAACAGAAGAAAACACACACACTTCATAACTCACACGATCCATGTTTTTTTTTTTGATATGTTGTGAAGAAGTGTTCAAAATGGAGATACTTGACCACAAATACAAGTCTTTTCATAGAATATAAGTCAATAGATATTTCAGAGTTGAAATATATTTCTCTTTACAACCAAATAAAGAAAAACAACCATTTACATTTAATAGATTTACTAGTTAATTGTTTTGACTTAGTAAACTAGATTAACTTTTTCTTTCGCAAAGCTCCAGTGGCGCAGAGGTTAGCGCTTCGTGCTTATAGAATTATTCACTATGCCAAACGCACAGTCGTTGAGACGCGACGGTCGTGGGTTCAAACCCCTCCTGGAGCATTTTGCATTTCCTTATTTTTTTTGCATATTTAATGTGAATCCTATTTTTTTTTGTTACACAAGAAATCGTCTTTCTTTGTATAAAAGCAGTGAATTGGAAAAGTACCTTATTATTATGTTTATGTAACTTAAGAAATTTATCAACTTTTGTAGATTACGTGTCATGCTTGGAGCTTAAGTCAGACTAGAATTTAATCAAACTGAAAAAAAAAGAAAACAGAAAAATGACAACAAAGAAATGGGAAAAAAAAACATCCCAGCTAGAAGAATACAGGCAGTTTAATTTCTTCTTTTTGTATTGCTTGTTCCATTTCTAGTATTATATATATATATATAATCTTTCAAATTAGTGTCTTTAACATTCAATATGAGATTATCAACAGTAATATTTCTTTCATCATTATCACTTACCCATGCGACTGGTTGGTATCCAGTTGATTCAAAACAGGAGATTCCTAGTGAGATTGTTCCATACACCAAGGGCCAAGAAGTAACATTTGGATGCATCCAAAGAAACATTGATAACGGTGAACATAAATTTGATGAAAAAGAAAATATCATATACGGACCATTTCCAACATGTAAAGAAACAGGGAAACCATTAGCATTCAAATACGGAATAAATGAAGATATAAATTGTACCATTCAATTTACTGACGAATTGTATCATTTGTTTCAATTATACTTACACGAAGATGCTCCATTCAGCTGCAGACTACCATTGTCATCTGATGTTTTACTGATTGAAAAAGGAGGTGCATCGATTCCATTAACTTTCAATATTAGAGGATCATTGTCTGAGTCTCACATTGATATTGATCATTCAATGAATGTACTCATTACCAAACCAGCTAACAATGATCCAAAACAATTTACATTTGTAAGTGCCATAGCATATGGTGCGGGAACAAACACTACCAGAGCAGTTATTGGAGACCAAGTGACCATGACTTTTGCTGTCAGATGGTTAGATCAATTAACCCCAGTGGATTCGAATAGAGGACAAAAATTACCATATCAAGATGGGTTTTACAGATTTCCGACATCGTTTGTGCCAATTAGTTACTCATTGTTTTATTTCTACTTACTATTAACAAGTTTTATATCAGGGATGGCAGTGATAGCATTTTCTTATAAATGGATCAGTCTCAAAATCACAAAACACAAATATATGCCAGTGGATGACGAATCAAAACAAGATTAATTGATAGTACGGCATTTTTTGATGATTGCTTTGAGCAAAGCATCGATTTTCTGAGAAGGGTGCTCTTTATCATTAAAGAACTGATTATTTAATTTGTTTATAAACATATTAGTCAACATGTCCCTTTCTGCACCGTCTTGTAACTTGCGTTTGTAGGCAATAAATTTGTTCACAGCTAATTGCAAAGTCTCGGCCAACTTATTGCTGTCGACAGTGACAGCTCTGATTGGCAATGTTATATCAATAAGTAGCGTTCTCAAATCAGTGGCATATTCTCTTTGAACGTAGCTCAACACATGCAAGTACAAGTAATCTCTATTCAAATCAGGAAATTTTTCAATTAATGCTAAAAATTTGTCAACGATTTCAAATACTTTATCATCAGGCTTAATTGCTGTTGAGTATTTTGGTATAGACTCAAGCAAAGCTGGAATACATAAATCAAATATAGTTAACACCACGTCACCTTTCAAAGCTGGGTTAGTCTCTGGATTCCCTAACATATTCATATCCGCTTCCGGTAACTGATTCAACTGATCCTTTATTTCCTCAGTGCTAGGCAATTCAATTTTATCACCAGCAAATTCATCGCCATTATCATCTGATTTCTTGATATCTTGTATTAATTTGGCTTCTTCGGTTTCCATGGCTTCACGTTGTTGCTTTTCAGTGATTAAACCCAAAACTTTTCTTCTGGCTAACAATTTCGATATATAAGTTAGTTCAAATTGAGCATAATTTAACCATAACTCAAGTGATTCCGAATTCAATCTCAATCCTCTTTGGAATAAAACTCTAGCACCTTTGGCGTTACCATTGGTTTCAAACTCATACTTTGCAGCAGACAACCAAGCATTAATGTTTCTTGGCTGTAATTGTAACAATCGAGAGTATACTTTATATATAACTTTAATGGCGCCATTTGATTTTGCAAATCTCAAATATTGAGACCATAACTCAGTTTCTCCAGGATACCTTCTGGTTGCTCGATCAAAAATAAACATAATACGACGAGTTCCTGCCCAATCACTTATGCTGGGTTTAGTTTCAATCATTCCAACTTTACTTAATCTATTATATCTCTTTTTACGCAACTTTTCAAGGTTCGTTTCAAATTCAGCGTATCTTAAAAAATCTTTTGGTTTACAACCACGTCCAGTAATTCGATGTTCAAAATCTGTTCGTCTTCTCATAATCATGATGATTTCATTTTTATCGAAAAGTCCTTTAATCTTAAGATCCTCCAATTCTGGAACCGATTGTTCCAAGTAATATCTAATCTTTTCAGCCATGAGTGAGTTTTAAGGAGAAAGGTAGTTGAAGGTGTATGAAGATGGGGTTATTAGAAACAAGCTCAATTTTCACTCTCATATAATTTTTTTTTTTTTTTGAATTTGTGAGATGAGATATGTTAAGAAAAATGCCACTATGTTATTTGAACCTACTTACTCTTTTCCTCCTTCAGAAATCACATATCCAAAGGTTAGCCACTTGTTTACTCGATAATTTAATCATATCAAGTTCAAGTCCAATTTACAATATGTTTACACTTTTAAGCATGTATATATATGACATGAATTTGATTTTTTTGTATTATTTTTCTTTCTTTCTTCTCTCGTATTTAATACTATATATAACATAATACCAACAGGAATAATAAAGAAAAAGAAACAATTAAATAACTAGAATTACATTAAATTACCCCAGAAAGAATTTGATTTATATAGATGATCGTAATGAAGACTCAAACAATCCAATTTAGTTTCTTTTAGCAAATCTTCTTGGACCTCTTTGAGCAGAGATTGAAACAGTTTGAACTGGAATCTTGAAACCCAAAGATTTGACCAAATCAGCAGTATCAGCATCAATTTCTAATTGACCATTAGTGTGAGACAAGTCCAAAGCAGAAACTTCTGGAACGTATTGATCCTTTCTTTCTCTTTCTTCTTCTTGTAATTTGAAAGAAATACCTCTAACTGGACCTTTTTGAATTCTTTTCATCAAATGGGTGGTGTAACCAGCAATCTTGTTTCTTAATCTTTTAGATTGAATGACAGCAATTTCAGAAGTCAATCTTTTGTTAGTTTCGAAATCCAAAGTCAATTTTGGGTAAAATCTTTCGATCAAAACCTTGGAAGCTCTTTTAACAGTCTTAGTTCTAACACGACCCTACAATTAATTATTAATTTGTTAGTATTACAAAAAAATTTCCTGGATGATCTTCTCATACTTTCCCCTATTTCTAGTGCCTCTCCAAATGTTCCATGATTGATATAAAAATGTACTTCCCTAGTAAAGTTGACAATTAAAGAAAACAGTACTATTAAATTGATGAAATAGTTATCCTGGAACTAAATGAATACATGGAAGTTTAAATTTTTTTTTCCATATTTATATCTCTTGATGAATTCGTTGATACTCTTGCCCATAATCGTTAAATTGTCTTGATTTTGATTTCAATAGTTATATAAGTCCTAGAATAGGGGGAGCGCATGTAATGGTGGATTTCAAACATACCATCTTTGTTGATTATTTGCTATATTATACTAATATTCAATATCAAATAGAAAGAATTTTCAAAATTCTTAATATTGATTTTTTCTGTGTATACTGCGACCTGGTACAACAAGAGAGGGACGTGTACACATGCACGAAAATTATTAATAGTGTGTGTGTCTAATAAAGTTAGAAAATATGAACCGAAAAAAGATGACAACAGCTTCTCAAAAAAAAAAAAAAAAGCAATACTGCATAGAAAAAAGTCAGGTGCAAAGTATTAAGTTTAGGGCTATAAACCTAATAATGACAATCACGTGATGTAAATGTATTTTTTTTTTCTCGTTTATCATAAATTTTTGTTTCTCCCAGAAAAACTATGGGATCGAAAGAAAAAAAAGTGATTGCTTGGGGGCAAACAAACCATTATTGGTCAACATAATTATCATAATATCATCACTTTTTTGGACAATTTCCTAATATTTTATCATATATAATTCATATTTTGCTGTACATTATAGAGCATTTTCACTTCATTTTGATTGATTGATTACTAGATCTTGATTGATTCAAAATCCAAAATTGATTATCATTCCTTCCCCTCCATTTTCTTTTCTGCTGTATTATTTTTAATTTGTATTTCCATTTGTTTTTATTTTTTTTCGTCATTCTACACACATTGAACTGTATCCCCCACAACAATCCTCCAATACTCGGAATTACTGCAAAAAAACATAAGATACACAAATAAGTGAATAAGTATATATTTCAGATTGATAAAGAAAACAAATTATCATCATGGATTCAAGAACAAAATTGTTTCACTGTGACGTTTGCAGTTCAGATTGTACTAATAGAATACGTATTCAATGTGCAATTTGTACAGATTATGATTTATGTGTACCTTGTTTTGCTGCAGGATTAACTACTGGAGATCATAAACCATGGCATGATTATCAAATTATTGAACAAAACACATATCCAATATTTGATCGTGATTGGGGAGCAGATGAAGAATTATTATTAATCCAAGGATGTGAAACTTCTGGGTTAGGTAATTGGGCTGATATAGCTGATCATATTGGTAATCGATCTAAAGAAGAAGTTGCTGAGCATTATTTTAAAATATATTTGGAAAGTAAAGATTATCCCTTGCCGGAAATGAATAAAGATTTCACCGATGTTTCACCATTACAATTTCTTGAAGAAAGAAAGGAACGATTAGAAAAACGTAAAAACATACCGTTACCACCACCTAGAGGGAAACCTGTTGCCTCGGTGCCATTGTGTCATGAAATTCAAGGTTATATGCCTGGTAGATTAGAATTCGATCATGAAGCAGAAAACGAGGCGGAAATACCCATCAAAGATATGGTTTTCGATCCAGAAGACCTGGCTAATGATATAGATTTGAAACTAACCATATTGGATATTTATAATTCTCGATTAACAACTAGAGCTGAACGTAAACGAGTAATGATTCTCAATCATTTATTGGATTACAGGAAAAATATTAGTGTAGATAAAAGGAAATCTAAAGAAGAAAAAGAGTTATTGAAAAAAATCAATGCCTTCATTAGAATACTAACACCAGAAGATTTTGAAAGTTTTTCTCGTGATTTATTGACAGAATTGAAATGTCGTATGAAGATTCAACAATTACAGACGTGGAGACGTCATGGAATTACTACTTTAGAGGACGGGGCAAAATATGAAAAAGATAAAGTCATTCGAGCTGCACATTATCAAAGAATGGGCAATGGTACAGGTTCTGGTAGACATTCACAAACACCAGGATTAATGAATGGTAGTTCTTTCAATGGTAATGGCCATCGTAATAAATTTTCACCACAACCTGAATTTAGATCAAAATCAACTACTGCTAGAGCTCCTTTGGATATTAGTCATGCCGCTGATTTTGAATTATTATCAGCTGAGGAAAAACAATTATGTGCTACATTAAGAATATTACCTAAACCTTATTTGGCTATTAAAAACCAATTGATGAGAGAAGCCGTTAAAAACAATGGTATATTGAAAAAGAAAGATGCTAGACAAGCATTAAAAATTGATGTCAATAAAGCCTCAAAAATTTATGAATTTTTTGTGCATATGGGATGGTGTTCTCAAGGATAACATAGTTTTTTTTTTTTTTTTTTTTTTTTTTTTTTTTGCATAGATTTATATGGTAATTGGGTTTAAATACCACGTTCAATTATTTCTGCCAATTTAGCTCTAATTAGATTGAGTTTCTCTATTAATTGGTTCTCTTGTATCATTAAATCATGAGCATGATTATTAACTATTGTGTTTAAAAATTCAAATTGTTGGAATAATTTGTATCGCTTTGTGATTAACAATCGATACAACATCATTTCTTGTTGAATCGATTCGATTAAAGCATCACTCCAAATTGAAAATGATAGCTCTGTAGGGATTTCCATGGTGGTGGTTTGTGAATTGATATAAACAGGATTACTACCAATTGGACAAGATAGTGGATCGACATTGAATTCAAACACTTGTTTACTCCAATATGACCGATCTAGTAACAGTTGATCTTCAAGAATACTACTTTCATTAGTTGCATGAGAAGATTGGATTGGAATAATATCTATTGGGTGTTTTGTAATCTGTGATTCAGATTGACTTGCATCAGGTTCCGTGGGCAATACTTCTCCTGGATGTTCAGATGGAGATAATTGTTTTAATGGTGACGAGTTAAGCGTAACAATATTGTTTATATTGCTATTATCATTGCTACTGGTGGTAGTAGTAGTAGATGTGGATGTTTTTAAATCTCGAGACTGCTCTGAATTGGCATGACCTGGCACAGTGGTTTCTTGAACCATGTAACGAGAAGAATTAGTACTTTTCAACTTTTTGCTTCTGTGTCCATGTTTGGTAGATGATTTCCCAGAACTATGAGTGGTTGAATCTGTTACTGTTGACATAGAATGTGCATTCTTAGCCATGCTTGACAGGTTGTTGTTTGTTTAACTATTTGGGTTGCAAAAGAATTTTTTCTTTTTTTTTTCCAAGTTTAACTTACTTGGACTACAAGCCCTGGCATTAAGAGTATCAAGAAAACAGAAACAATAATAGACATTACAATCTTATCTAAGGCCAGTTTCTAGAACATTAATAGTGTTTGTCAAATGTACCGATTGACAACAGCATGGAGACAAAGAAGCAGTCCCTTGATGAAAAAGGATGATGCATGATAACAAATTCAGATAAGATTTAATCTGCAAACTTACAAAATGAAGGTCGGAATATATTGATACCAATTATTAGCAGGTAATTAAACCGATTATTTGCAAAATAAAGGAAAAAGAGTTCCATTAATTACACTGCAAGTGTTCCAATTGTTTTCTCAATTGTACCAGCCACGGCAGTACGTGTAGTAGTAATCATGTCAACCTAATGATTCAAGCTGTAGAATCATATAAAAGATCTACTTCGGTTATTAATTTCCATTAACAACCAAGGAGACTAAATGGCACTAGAAATTGATTTCTGATATCTGTTGTTGTTGTAAAGGTGACGACGATTGCTACCATAGGATGATTGGAATACCTGCTTTGTGTCATGTTATTTATAAAATAACAATCTTGCTTGATGTACCTTGTGCGATATTCAACAACACAAAAATTACAGAAATGCAACATTCAATAGCTAACGGCCGAGCCAGTCACCTTAGGACACTGGATCTATTGTTCACCGGCTACCTATTTTTTATCCACTGAAAAAACAAAAAAACCTAGCAAAAGGTATTTTATTTCTTTTTTTTAGAATAAACAGATACGTTGCACTGCTCAATAGTTACTTATTGTGGTGATGATGTCTTTTATAATCAAAGGTTAATTGGTTGGTTAATTGGTTGGTTAGTTAGTTGGTGATAGTGCAAAAAAAAAAAGGGAGTACAAAATAATTTTCGCAATTTAAGTCATCATGCATATCTAATTAGAGAAAAAAACAGGTGATTTTTTCAGTATTGTGTAATTTCCCGAACTTCAGGTTACAACAAGTAACAACTATAAACGAGAATGAAAAGGAAAACTGAACTGAGGGGACGTCAAAGGTTTGATTACGAAGTAGTTGTAGAAGTTTAGCTAGCAATTGATTAGTTCGATTTGGTTAGTCAATAGGTCAAGCTATAAATATATCTAGTTATATTCTAACATTAGAACATTAGAACATTTAGCCCCTGAAGCCATAGAATCCATTAGTTTGTTATTATTTATATTCCTGATACTCTTCACAATAAAAAAGTATTTGGTTAGAGTGAAATTGGAAAGTTAAATGTAGATTAAAGGATAAAAGATATACGCAGGGCATTTACATCTGCATCTGATATGAAAAACGTTTCGGCAACACAAGAGATACATCGGAGGTTGGCTTAATTTTCAGACCCACCTCTAACCTCCTTATCGTAAATGATATAAAACACCACCTCACCGGATGAAAATACTTCAAAAATTAGTTAATTTGTTGGATCGCATTCTAACCTGTAGATAATATATATATATAGCTAGTAAAGAACTGTTAGTGTAAGCGAACTCCGACCTGGCGAATGAATCTAGCTTTTTTTGATTGGACGATTCAGCATAGACTGAGCTTCTAGTATTCACATATCTTTCCAATTGAATATGTAAAGAAATCGAGTTTATCAAGTCTCTTGATGATTCACAGTATAGTCCATTAGTAAGCAACACAGTCTTTTGAGCTAAAATCATTTGACAGTTGTATGTAGGCTACTTATTGTTTTATTGTTCTTTTACATTCTAAACCTGGTTTAGCACAAAAGCTCAATAAAACAATAGAATTGAATGGGTTTGTTTGTTAAGGAATTATTATTTTCCTTCACTTCTAGTACTACCAACTACAACACCACTACCACCACCACCACCGCCGCCACCAAAGTGGTACAAGAAAAAGTGATCTGATTTTTAATCGTTGGTTGGTTGTGGCTCCATACAATTCATTCATACATAAAAAAATAAAAACCCTCAAAAACTTATTATTTAATTTCAAACCAAATTTCTCAAAAGCTGATGATATATGTATGATATGAATGTGTTACATTTCTCTCACCTCCCTTTTTCTATGCCTATTATAATATAACCTCATATTTTACACCGTATAAATTCTCTCACTTTTTTTTTCTTCTCTTTGTATGGGCTAATAATATAACAATATCAACCACTGAAACCAAAAGTAAAAAAAAAAAAAAATAGAAAAAAAGAAAAAAATAAAAAAAAGGAAACATTAATTAATCCTTTTTTAGTCTTCTACCTTGTTATTACGATATACTTCCCAGTTTACGTCGGATATATCCTTTAAAACTCCTTCTTTAGAATAATGCCAGAGTACTTGAAATTTCATTCTAAACCGTCAGGTAGACATGAAGGTAAACAACATATCATAATTGTTGGGGCAGGTATTGTTGGAGTATGCACAGCTTATTACCTTGTAAAACATCCTAAATTTGATCCTGAGAAATATCATATCACACTTATAGAAAGTAAAAGAGTTGCCGGAGGTGCAAGTGGTAAAGCAGGTGGTTTACTAGCCTTATGGGCATTCCCAGAACAAATTGTCTCATTATCGTTCGACCTACACCAACAACTATCAAATGAATATAATGGAGAGAAAGAATGGGGGTACAGACGATTGACTACTGTTTCCTTGGAAGGAGATATATCACATTTAAACAATAAAAAGAATAATAAACATGGCGGCGAAGAGGACGAGGACGAGGACGAAGACGAGGATGAAAACAGCGAGGGTCAAGATGAGTTTGATGACGTTAGTTTTAAACAAGTGACTGCTCATGATAGTGATTCCTCTTCTTCAATAAGTGACAGACCACCTAAAAAGACTTCCAGAAATACAAGGTCATCATCTACAGCTCAATTGGGATCATTGAAAAGCTCTTTGCCCCCAACGTTGAATTGGATCACATCTTCATTAATTGAAAGTTGCTCAAAATTAGGAGGCACCGACACAACTGCACAAGTTCATCCTTACAAATTTACTAATTTTATTTTGAAAAAAGCCGTTGAAGAATCAAAGGGTGCATTAGAAATGATTTTAGGTAAGGTAAACCAAATTACTTATTCGGAAGAATCTGGATCCGCAACTGGTGTAGAGTATCAACCTACTTCTGTGAAAGAGGACAAAAACCAAGATGAAATAATTAATGTTGAAGCAGATCAAATTGTGTTGACAGTGGGACCTTGGACATCAAAGATCTTACCCGATTGCCCAATATCGGGATTACGAGCACATTCAATCACCATTGCCCCATTTAAAGATCAACCTGTTAGTCCGTATGCCATCTTTACTGAATTTAAAACAGGTCCATATTCATACATATCGCCGGAAATTTACGCTCGTCAGGACGAGGTGTATGTATGTGGAGAAGGTGATTCAACGGTTGCTGTCCCAGAAACTACAGATGATGTTGAAGTGGTTAAATCCAAATGTGATGAATTGTTCCGACAAGTTGGTAAAGTTTCACCTAATTTAAGAAGAGGTCAAATTTTAAAACGTCAAGCATGTTACTTGCCCGTGTTGGACGTTCCTTCTTCAAGCGGGCCATTGATAGGAGAGACCAATGTGACTAATTTATATCTTGCATCGGGTCATTCCTGTTGGGGGATCAATAATGCACCGGGAACAGGTAAAATTATGAGTGAGTTGTTATTAGAAGGTGAAGTGAAATGTGCCGAGATCTCTAGTTTGGATCCATCGCTATACTTTGATGCTAGTGTATTATTTGAAGACGAGGTGGAGGAAGATGATTATGAAGATGATTATGAAGATGAAGATGAAGCAGCAGAAGAGGATGAATATTAAATAAAGAAATAGGAAAATGGGCAAGAAAGAATAAGATATAAAAAATAGTAAAAAACAGTTATAGAAAGTGTATATAAACATGAGTATGAATTTTTCTTAAAACTTTTCACTAAAAAAAGCATGCCCAGCTAAGATTATCTCTTTAATCTAATTTCTTATCATCAGTAATAATACCTCGTTTCGATTTCTGTTGTTTCTTTTGTAAAATCTTTTGTTTCAAGTAATTAAAGAATGAAATGATCTTCATCATGAAAAGACTTAAAATCATTACAAATATTGTCGTAATTAATTTTTCATTCTTTTCCCATAATTCATAATCAAACAAATGGATTTCATCTTTCTTTTTATTTCTATAATACCTATCATTACTATCTCTTATTGGATTCCAATTTGGTTCTACTTTATGAAATCTATCATTTTTTTCAATTTCTCGATTGTGAAATGGATCATTGATAATATCATCGAAAATTTCAAATGATGCTGGAGTTTCTTCCATTAAAAATCCGGGGACTGGGTGAACAATCCCTGGGGTTAAACTTGTTAAAATAATCGTATAATGAGGAGACGGCAATTTTCTTAAAATTTTTCTAATCAATTGATCATGTTCAAATATTTCTTTTACTCTCTCATCATGATTCCCACTTGATAATGGTGATAAATCAATTCGAATAACTCGTTTCCGAATATCAAAATAATCAACCACTTCATCTTCACTATCGTGCCAAACATTGATTGTTTCGGCATCACAATTATTGATTATGTATTGTTCAAGAAAATCTAAATCTATTGGGTCTTCAACTCTAGGTAATCCAACAATCGTCGATGACATATATAAATATTTCCTTAAAAAAGGCCAATTATCTTTCTTTGCTGTAGTTAAATCAGCATAGGTTAATCCTGGTTGATTGATAAGTAGATAGGCATCTGAAGAACATTCAGTTATTAGTTTCTTAAGCATATTGGTCACAGAGGTAACATTGTGAGGCAAAGTGTTTGATGGATTGATCTCTTGTTTCAAACCTCGAACTAATTTATGAGAAGCAACCAATACTGGAGTTAATCGACATAATATAAGTGGAATAATATATGCTAGTAGGAGGAATGATCTCATTTTTATCTCAAGAAATGAACTGAACTTTTGAGTTTTAATCATATCGTGACGTATAACAATTTTTTGTTTGTCTAGAGCTTTTTTTGGTTGGTTCCAAAAATTCGTGCCGTTGCTTAGACACTTTCTAAATTTTTGACAACAATTTTTATCATCATCATCATCATCCTGTTACTCCATAAACCAAAAATGGCTTCAACATCAAGTAGTAAAGAGTTGAAATATGCTCAAGAATTTGTCGACTTTGTCAATGCTTCTCCTACTCCATACCACGCTGTAAACTCAGTCAAATCATTATTGTCTGAAGCAGGGTTTCAAGAAATCCACGAAAGAACCAATTGGTTTAAATTTCATGGTTTACAAAAAGGCGGTAAATATTTTGTCACCAGAAACGGATCCTCAATAATTGCATTCACAATTGGTGAACAATTTAAAAATGGGAATGGGATTGCTATTGTTGGTGCTCATACTGATTCACCATGTCTTCGTATCAAGCCAATTTCGAAAAAAAACTCCGAAGGTTTCATTCAAATTGGTGTAGAACAATATGGCGGATTGATTGCTCATTCTTGGTTTGATCGTGATTTATCTATTGCAGGAAGAGTTTATGTCAATGAAAATGGGCAATTTGTTCCAAAATTATTGAAGATTGATAAGCCATTATTAAGAATTCCAACATTGGCAATTCATTTAGATCGTGATGTCAATACTAAATTTGAATTCAACAAAGAAACCAAATTGGTTCCAATTGCTGGTCAAACATCAATTGATAGAAATGAAAAGGAAACCTCAGCTACCAAATCATGTGCGGATGATCCTAATTTACAATTAACTCCTGATCAATTTGAATCAGTTCAAAATGTTATTTCAAGACATAATAAATCTTTAGTAGAATTAATTGCTAAAGAACTTGATGTTGAACCTACAAAAATTGAAGATTTTGAATTGATTTTATTTGATCATCAAAAATCTACCATTGGTGGTTTAAACGATGAATTTATTTTCTCACCTAGATTAGATAATTTAACTTCTTGTTTTACTGCTGCCAAAGGTTTAGTCGAATCAATTAAGAGCTTACCAAAGGAGGAAGGAATTTCTTTGATCTCATTGTTTGATCATGAAGAAATTGGAAGCGTTTCAGCACAAGGTGCCGACTCTACATTTTTACCTGATATAATTCAACGTTTAACAAAATTTGATTTCGATAACAACAACAACAACAACAACGTAGATTATTTCCATGAAACAATGTCGAAATCATTCTTGTTATCTTCCGATATGGCACATGGAGTTCATCCAAACTATGCTGATAAATATGAAGGACAAAATCGTCCACAATTGAATTTAGGTCCTGTTATTAAGATTAATGCTAATCAAAGATACGCCACAAATTCACCGGGAATTGTATTATTAAAGAAAGTTGCAGACAAAGTCCAAGTTCCATTGCAATTGTTTGTTGTTAGAAATGATTCACCTTGTGGATCCACCATTGGTCCTATCTTAGCTGCCAAATTGGGAATCAGAACATTAGATTTAGGAAATCCTCAATTATCAATGCATTCAATTAGAGAAACGGGTGGCACTTTTGATATTCTTAAATTGACAGACTTATTTAAATCATTTTTTGAAAACTACATAGAATTGGATAGAAAAATTTTAGTTGACCATCTTTGAATTTAATGGGAACACATTTTGCGTTGAATACCCAATAACATTTCCTGGAGGGTAATATGAACACACAATATATAATGCATTCAAACTAGTATTAGCACCACAAGATTTGTAAGCACAACCAAGAGAATTGGTATTGTTCCACACAAGTGCAGTGAAATGGTTATACACATTTTCAGAACCATATACATAAGCATCTCCTTCATCATACCAGGCTTCTATAGCTCCTATGGGCAGATAACCAAAAGCTAAATTTTCCCCATATTTACCACCAGAATGTTGTAATGTTCCTGAACAAGAATATTCAGCTGCAAATTGATACGCATAGTTGAAAAGTTCTGAAGACCATTTGAGTGGACAACTTTGATGAAGTTTCCTCTTGATGTTGTGTTCTTTCAACATCAATTCAGCAAATGTTCTGTTTAGATAGAATGGTCCTAGGTATTCATTTATATCATTTGGTACACACAGCTCGGTTGTTGTGGAGGGTTCCACTTCCACTACCAAATGTAAATATTCCACTTTAACAATTCTACCGACTATTATCAGCAGTAATAGTAGTAGTTTGAGATAAATAAACAAGAAGGCTTTCATGCTCTTTTCTTTCCTTGTTAAGGATTTCCAAAAAGTGAAAACAAGAACATGGTGGAATTGTATTGAATACCTTTATATTATTATTGCCAAAAAAGTACAAGAATTGTGCGAGAATTATCATGTTTGGTTATGAGAACAACTTGAAACATTTTCAAAGCATGTTGAAAACAATCTTACAGAAATTATAGATTAAACTAGTCTCGGTAGTTCGAGAGAAAGAATGAGAAAGAAATACTTCTCACCATATTGTCCTAGAAACATAGATATAGTAGTAATTCCTTCAGCATATGACTGCAAATACCGAAACCAAAAAAACTATACTCGCTTAAAATTACTGGTGGCCGTATTTAACATACAAAACTATATAAACCATTGAACCTTAGCATGTATAGCAATAACTACTTTACTTACTTTAACTGGACGGCTACTACTGATACTCTAGTTGGTGCAAAGTCATTAAAATGACGTATATCCGACATTTATGTTGATTCGGATTCCTACACTTGTTGCAGTCACGTGAAAGCACGATTTTTCTTTGCAATTGCAAAAAAGAAGAAAAAAGAAATTCTTTAATCACTAAAATATGTAAAACGCCGAACATAGATTACTAATGGAATACTTTCATTAAACCTAAATTCTCATGTAAACAAGTTACTAACTTAATTTAGTATTAAAACAGTTAATGCTCATCTCAGGAAATTGTTAATTGACATTTACCTGTCATTTCCCACCAAGAATTCCTTGAAAATTGCCTCTATCAAATGCAAAAGGCTGACCCAGAATCTGCATTAGCTAGCGGCCGCGGAGCATTTTTTTTTTTTTTTTTTTACTTTATCTTATTGTGGCACTCACATTCACACGGCAAATCCTAATTTCATTTCAAATTGTTTAGATGAAATAATCATCTTGGAGGAGGGGCTGCTTTCAGGGATTAACATATATATAGATATGACCGTTCCTTGAAACATATACACATTTTGTTTATCCTACATTATTGGCTCTTACTAGTCTACTTTTTTTTTATATTTATATTTCAAATAATGTCGGTTGATTATCCCAATAGTATAACCTCACTAGATAAAAAACCCCAAATTGACTTGGAAAATGTAATTGAAGATGCATCCACGTCATCAGAGCATAGAATCGCACAAACAGAGAATCTTAATAGAAGTTTAGGAGCTCGTACCATCAATTTGATTTGTCTTGGTGGTGTCATTGGAACAGGAATTTTTTTAGGTATGGGGAAGATGTTACTGAATGCGGGACCATTAGGTTTGTTGTTGAATTATCTAATAATGGGTACAATGATTTATTTTATGATGTTGAGTCTTGGGGAGATGTCTGTCCAATATCCTATATCCGGGTCATTTGCCGTCTATACAAAAAGATTTGGTTCTGATTCTCTTGCATTTGCAACTTTGTTTAATTATTGGCTTAATGATTGTGTTAGTGTTGCTGCAGATTTGGTTGCATTACAATTAGTGATGCAATATTGGACCGATTTCCATTGGTATGTGATATCCATTATATTTTGGGTATTTTTATTGTTGTTAAACGTCTTGCATGTGAGATTATACGCCGAAGCAGAGTATTCACTTGCCTTGTTGAAAGTGGTGACAATTATTATATTTTTCATCGTTAGTATCATTTGTAATGCTGGGAAAAACCCACAACACGAATACATTGGATTTAAGTATTGGAGTTATGGTGATGCCCCATTTGTTGACGGAATTCGCGGATTCAGTAAAGTGTTTGCCTCAGCTGCTTATAGTTTTGGTGGATTGGAATCTGTATCTCTTACAGCTGGTGAAACTAAAAACCCAACCAGAGTGATTCCCAAAACAGTGCAAATGACATTTTTCCGTGTTTTGATATTCTATATATTGACTGCTTTTTTCATTGGTATGAACATTCCTTATGATTATCCGAATTTGATGACTAAGAAAGTTGCCACTTCTCCATTTACTATTGTTTTCCAAATGGTAGGAGCCAAAGGTGCTGGAAGTTTTATGAACGCAGTTATTATGACTTCAATTGTTTCCGCTGGAAATCATGCCTTGTATGCTGGGTCGAGATTGGCTTATAATTTGAGTCTCCATGGCTACATCCCAAAAATATTTTTACCCATGAATCGTTTCAGAGTCCCATATGTAGCAGTAATTATAACTTGGTTGATTGGAGGTTTATGCTTTGCTTCAGCATTTGTGGGGTCTGGTGAATTATGGTCTTGGTTACAAGCAATTGTTGGGCTTTCCAATTTAATTTCTTGGTGGGTTATCGGTGTTGTTTCAATTCGTTTCAGACAAGGTTTGAAAAAACAAGGAAGAACACACGAATTATTATTCAAAAACTGGTCATATCCTTATGGTCCCTTATATGTTGTAATTTTAGGCGGGTTCATTATTTTAGTTCAAGGATGGACTACGTTTTCACCATTTTCCGTAAATGATTTCTTCCAGTCATATTTGGAGTTGGGGGTTTTCCCCTTGTGTTTTGTTTTTTGGTGGTTGGTTATTCGAAAGGGGAAAGATAGATTTGTCAAATTAGAAGACATGGACTTTGATACTGACAGGTATTACGAAACTCCTGAAGAAATAGAGAAGAATACATACGCCAACTCATTGAAAGGATGGGCAAAGTTCAAGTACAATTTTGCAGATAACTTTTTGTAACGGGATTACGGACTTTTTTTTACCATAAAATAGAATAGCAATTATGCTTAAAAATATATAATGACTATCACGAATTCAAAAAAAAAAAACTACACACATCGTGGCGTTAATGCGTAATAACTAAACATCCCGAAAGCAACAACATATTAGATATTCACCTTCCATTAATACGCAGAAGAGTTTATAACAAGAAACGACGGTGACATGCAATCAAAATTTAAGATACACAGACACGAGTATACAAACCTTACATAATAACTAATAGGAAGAAAAATAATAAAAAAAAAAAAGAAATTTTAAAATTGAAATTGAAACTATTGAAAATAAAAGAAATAACTCATTTCCTGGTCAGTCCTCTAGTAACAAAACAGACTTCTCCAACTTATTAGCTTTCTCAACTGTACAAATCGTCTTCCTCTTCAACGTTTCCAAAAGCTGCACCTGAGTTAGCACCAGCAGCTGAACCATTATCGGTGGCACCAGAATTTTCATTGAATCTAAAGCTAGAAAATTGACCTCTCGAGGCTTGTAATTGTTGAGCATAAGACTCATAACGACGTAATTCAGCATCTGAGACAGATCTTTTTGCAGTCTTCATAGCCTCTTCAAAGTGAGCTCTAGTAATGTAAGGCACAGGATCTTCTTCTTCAACTTCATCTTCCTTCATATCAACATCTTCAGTTTTCACCTTTTCTTTCTCTTCTTTGATCTTGTTAATCTTGACTTGGGCTTCAATAGAGTCTTTAATAGCAAATTTGGCAGATCTTTGAACAATATAAGACAAATCTGCACCTGAGAAACCGTGAGTGATCTTGGCAATTTCGTTCAAGTCCAAACCAGGTTCCAATGGGGTATTTCTCAATTGAGCTTGTAAAATAGATAATCTAGCTGGCTCGTCTGGCAATGGGACATAAATCAATTGATCCAATCTACCTGGTCTCAACAATGCAGGATCAATTTGATCTGGTCTGTTAGTGGCACCAATGACAAACACATTCTTCTTAGCATTCATACCGTCCATTTCAGTCAACAATTGATTGACCACTCTGTCAGATGCACCACCTGCATCACCGTGAGAACCACCTCTAGCCTTGGCAATGGAATCCAATTCATCCAAAAACACCACGGTAGGAGCGGCAGCTCTGGCTTTATCAAATATATCACGGATATTAGACTCAGATTCACCATACCACATACTCAACAACTCTGGACCTTTGACAGAAATGAAATTAGCAGAAACTTCAGTGGCAACAGCTTTGGCCAAAAGGGTCTTACCTGTACCTGGTGGACCAAAGAATAAAACACCTTTGGTTGGAGCCAATCCGAATTTTTGGTATTGATCGGGATGCAAGACAGGATACTCCACAGTTTCTTTTAATTCATTCTTGATGTTGTCCAAACCACCAATATCATCCCATGTGACGTTAACATTTTCAACAACAGTTTCACGCAAGGCAGAGGGGTTAGAGTTTCCAAGAGCAAACCTGAAGTTGTCTTGAGTGACACCCAAAGAGTTCAACACTTCAGTATCAATAGTTTCTTCTTCCAAGTCGATAAGATCCATTTTTTCACGGATTTGTTGCATAGCAGCCTCAGAACATAACGATGCAATATCCGCACCAACGAAACCATGGGTTTCAGAAGCAATGGCTTCCAAGTCGACATCATCAGCCAATTTCATATTCTTGGTGTGGATTCTCAATATTTCTAAACGTCCTTCAGCATCTGGAACACCAATATCAACCTCTCTGTCGAATCTTCCAAATCTTCTCAAAGCAGGATCAATGGAATTTGGTCTGTTAGTAGCAGCAATAACCACTACGTTAGATCTGGCTTTCATACCATCCATAAGAGTTAACAATTGAGAAACGACTCTTCTTTCCACTTCACCATTGGTCTTATCTCTTTTTGGGGCAATAGAATCAATTTCATCAATGAAAATAATAGAAGGAGAATTCTTTTCTGCCTCTTCAAAAGCTTTTCTTAAATTGGATTCCGACTCACCAGCCATTTTAGACATGATTTCCGGACCATTTATCAAGAAGAAGAAGGCACCTGTTTCATTAGCCACTGCTCTTGCCATGATGGTTTTACCAGTACCAGGAGGACCGTACATCAAAATACCCTTTGGTGGTTTAATACCAATTGATTTGAACAATTGTGGATGTCTCAAAGGCAATTCAACCAACTCTCTGATTTGGGCCATTTGTTTTTTACAACCTCCAATATCGTCGTAACCAACTTCATTTAAGCTGTTTTCTTCGTCTTCACGATTAATAGGTTCTCCTTCACAATGAATAATGGTGTCTTGAGCAACAATTGCAATTTCTTCAGGGTCAACTTCAACAACCTTGAATTCCACTTGTCTCATACCACCCCTTACAGTAAATAAATCACCCTTTCTCACTGGTCTATAAGCCTCAACAAAGTATGGCTTCAAGTAAAGGTCAAATAAGGAACCATTAATACCTTCGACAGTATCAGCAATTGGCAATACTGAGATTCTATTGGCATATTTGATATCAGGACATGGATGGACAGTGACGATATCTCCCAATCTGACACGCAAATTGTTACGAACACATCTGTTAATTCTAGCAACGCCATCAGGCATATCATCATCAGCTAAAACGATCAACACTGTGTCTTTTCTCTTTTTACCTTTCACCAAGACTGTGTCACCACGAAATAACTGCAACAATTCCATTGTGTTTGAAGACATGGTTATGACAGAATTGTCGTCGTTGGTGGCGTCATCAACCACCAAGGCATTATCTTTCTTTTTTCTTCTTAAAATTGCTGTTGCTGTTTTATCATCTACAGCAGAAGCACCCGAAGCATCAAAATGTTGTTTTTTATCTTCTTCACCAGTCATGATTTGTGTGATTGTAAGAATTTATGGTGGTAAAGTAAATTTAAACTAAATGTGGGATAAGAAAGAGAGTTTCAATAGGAAAAATTAAAACTTGGTGTGCTGGATTTTTTTTCTTTTTCCTCTCTCTGTTGTGGTGTTGATTGATCGCCCTCAGAATTTCAACACACTGATAAATTTGATTTGGTTGTCAAATATTCTTTGAGACTAGAACCTTCTCAAAGCAGCCGACACAAAAAGTATGTCCAAATAGAGTATATGGGAAAAAGTAGATATACACAAACAGATGACACGAATGCCAACTTCTGGTGTATATTTTATTTTGTTGTTAGTGAAAAATGGTATCTGTTGCTACAAATCTATCCACACATCCAGGTGTTCATTTTGCCACCGTTCAAAAAATAGTGCACATAATTAATAGACTGCATATAAACATTGTCGAAACGATACTGAAGATTCCTATAAAAACACTTAATTGGCTTACAAGACAGTGTTTAACAAGTGTTAATAGAAGTCGACGTGCCTCTGTGACGAGATATAGAAAACTTAATCTTTTAACAAGTTTCAAATAAAATGTGTGAAAATTGGAAATCTTGAATGATTGTGCTTCTGAAATTGATCACCAGATCCTTTCTTTTACTAAATTAGAATTCCTAGAATGGTTAGGTCTACCTTTAAAAAGAAGCTCTTTACATATAAAATTGAATTGGTAAGATATTCAAAAAGCCTCTCCACTGTATATATTGTCGAAGTTTAACGCACCACGGTTTAGTGGGGTGAAGACTTGGATAGCGGGTAGAGAACATGAGGTCCTGCAATTTTCAAGGAGACTCTGACCCGAAAAGAGAAAAAAAAAAATAATTACTATACCCAGAACTTTATATAACCTCCACAACTCACCACTTTTTTCGATTCTCTTTATTCTTTTCTTTATATATCTTACAGTCAAAAGAATTCAACTTAATAACTTGTGAAAAGCTCACTTCAAATCAAACTTTCTTTCATTTGACATTATATTATTTTCCAATTCAATTATGGCTTCCCATTCTTCGTGCATATTCTGTAAAATCATCAAGGGTGAAATTCCTTCTTTTAAGTTAATTGAAACAGCAAAGACTTACTCCTTCTTAGACATTCAACCAATTGCGGAAGCCCATGTTTTAATTATCCCTAAATACCATGGCGCAAAGTTGCACAACATTCCAGACGATTATCTTAGTGATATTTTACCAGTTGTCAAAAAATTGACAAAAGTGTTAAAGTTGGACGAGAATAACACACCAGAAGGAGAAGGTTATAACGTCTTACAGAACAACGGAAGAATTGCTCATCAAGTTGTTGACCACGTTCATTTCCATTTGATTCCGAAGAAGAACGAGGCCACAGGCTTAGGTGTTGGTTGGCCCTCTGAAGCCACTGATTTTGACAAATTAGGAAAATTACATGAGAAATTAAAGGAAGAATTGGCTAAAGTCGAAAACGAAAAGTTATAGCATCAGAATTAATAGCTTATATTAATATATAAATATACGTTATGCATTTCTTGTTGTTAAATCAAAATAACTTTGTATATTAGAATATTACCCCTCCAATCAATCCCCCGATATACCCAACTACGTAACTAGTGAAAAATGTCAATGTTGTTGCCCCAAAGGGGAAATAGCTCAATGTGTAATATAAAACGGCCAATATCTCAATTATACTAGTGAAAATGGTTAAAACACTGCTTTTTAAAATACAGGCTGAGTAAATTGTCAAAAACACAGATGAAAAGAATACTCCTGTAAACAATATCCGATCTCTAGAAAGTAAATGTCGAACGTAGCTATATGGACCTTGTAAAACGCCAAATGATACGACAAAAAGCACAGACCCTCCGGTCCATAACAAACCGAATTTTCTAGGTCTTAATGCCAAAACTGGCAACATGAAGAAACACAACACAAAACATAACACAGATGCCCCAAGACAACACCCAAAACCAATCAATCTTTCTAGTCTTGATAAATTGTACCATGACGGTTCCTGTACGTTGTTGTTTGAGGCACCTATATCTTGAACTGATGAAGGTAATCTATTGTATAAATCATTTGCCCCAGTCTTAAAATAATCTGTCCATTCAGATAGGACAGGCCTGTTTGAGGTAGATGATGCAGTATTTCTATTTGAACGGTCATTCCAGTTTCTGAACAGTTGCCTGAACACATTTTCAGACTCAGTAGACATGTTATAATATGGATAGAACGATTAAGTGATTCAAGTTTGTGGTGACACCAACTTGTTTTTTTGTGAGTGCGTTGTAGAGAGATTGTTATGACCGAAAGAAAAAAAAAAGGAGATCAAGATATCACAAGGAAAAGAAATTGTGTATTGAATATTTGGACAGATACCTCTACAAATATGTTGAACCTGTTGATCTACTTCCTATTAAGAAAAATACTATGGGAGCTTGTTTTGTATTTCAGATTTTATAAAATGAAGCCAGAAAAGTTCTCTACCCATTTTCCGTGTTGTTTTAAGACAAGAGTCAAAGTTTTTCTCATTAACAATCTCTTGTTCGTTATGGAAATTCCCAGATATTAGATTTATAGTATCGATGATGCTATTTATCTCAGCACTAACCTTGTAGAGGGTATCAATCATTGGCAGATCAGCAATAACAAGCTCATCCAAGGAAATCTTCTTGGTCGAGCTAATAGCGACACTGTCTTGTAACTGATGATTGAGATCATTAACCACACTCAACTCTTGGTTTAGCTGTGTTAAATCTCTCACTTTGGATGTAAGCTGACTTACAATATCGTCTAAAAAACTTGAGTTTTTAAGAGCCAGGCTGTAATAATGATTCAACTGCTCGTATAAGACTTTAATTTTCATGGTTTTCTCATTAACGTCCTTGATAGTTGTCTCTTCTTCGCCTAAGAAAGTGTTAATTTTAGAATATAGTTCTTGGCTCAAGTTAGTGTTACCGGTACTGGTTTCAGCCAATTGATTTTCACCATCAATTAAATCAACTGGTGGTGATGGTTGTGGCGGAGTGATGGTTCGGGGAACAGGAGATGAAATTGTAGGGGAACCACGAGGCTGTTGATTTATGCATCCTAATGGAGGTAATGGAGACGATGTTCTTTCTTCTGGATAATTGAATTTCCCAGAGTCATGTGGCAACGGCAAAGGCGTTTGATATTTCAATGGTGTGGAATTTTGAATATCGGATTGTGCTTTTGGGGGTTTCGCAGGTAATGGTGGACCAGTGGTCTGTACGGGTATTCCTGCCAGTTGGTCTGTATTTGCTTGATGGAAACTCAATGGTTGTTCTGCTGAATTGCTATTAAAATCAAGTGGCACTTTTGCTGGCTTCTGAGGAGTGCTGCTAACACCAGGTGACTGGAGGGTTATCGGACAATCCGTAGTAACGCTTTGATAAATAACATTTCCCAACTCTACCAAATTAAATATACTCAAAGAGTCAGGACTCGACCGCAAGCATTCTCTGTGCCATCTTGTCAAATATGGGTGGTAAAACATTCCTTGTGTATCAACATTATTATTGGGTTTCAAATACCAACCTTTACTGTGGTCAGGAACAATATAGACAATAGGTGCACCTGTGTTTGCATAATCAACATAAGGGTACGGAAAAGGAATCCAAATTTCAACGGGCACTCCGATTTGTTCGTTGATCTGAATTGTGCCAAATAAGTTTATCAATAGATTCGGCTCCCCTGATCCACTTGAGGTGTAGATTTGCGTTCTAACTTTAAAGTTAAGATTTTTCTTCAAATGTAGTTGTAAAAATTGGAAAACATGGGCGTAAACTTCTTCCTTATGTTCGTACAGTGGTTGAATTACATTGAAAAGCCAATTAGAGACCTGCTGGGAAACCATTTAGTATATATTCGGTTAAATGAGGTGTTGTATACAAGTTCAAAAGAAAGCTCAGTACAACCAAAAAAACAAAAACTGTTAATCAAATTCTCACAACAAAAAAAAAAAGTGCACTAGGCTAGAAAAAAAAATCGAGATTGAGAGTTTATCAACAATATCAGTTGTCGACTAAACCTAACAGTGAAGATACACTATTATATAAAATGAGTGGGTATGTGTTTTTTTTTGTTCTAGTACGAGACTTGTGTTGATTGAAGTGCAATTAGAGATACTAACTTGTATGATTTAGATATTCTGTTGTTGCTGTATTCATAGTGGTTGTCGCCTTGTCATGTTTGGCATGGGTATTTGCACCAAAAGAGAACACAACTGTCTTTAGGTCATCAGTAATATTAGCATTATCAATGTGTTATTTAATGTGGGCAATCACGTATTTAGCTCAATTACACCCATTGGAGGCACCAAGAAGATCCGACTTGAGACCAGAACACAAGGATTGAAGAAACTACTCCATTTTCCCGATCATATTGAACTACAAGTTCAATTATTCCTAGAGAATAATTTCAATATTTATTGAAACAAGAATGGCTTAATGTAAAGAAGTTATAAAAGATTTAATATACGTATATTTTTGATGTGCATTTTAATGGAGCATTCGAAGTGGAAAGCCCATAATATAGTCTCAAAGTTGTTTCAAAACAGCTAACTGGGTAAAAAACTAGTTTTGACCACTTCCTCTTCCGTATCGCCATGTTTCTTGTTTACTAAAGAGTTGTTTTGTTTGTCTTTTTTTTTTTTTGACTTTACGCTTTACATATATCTCCTTCTCCTGCCCCAAGTTCAGGTTGGGCATTGAATTATGGGTTCTGTTAAGGTGTAAATCAATGCCTGTGGTGAATTCGTATCAATTATTGAGCTGATTGCTTGAAATATTTTCAAAAAGCATTTAGCCTGATCAACCCCATTACAATTGAAAGAGAGTTAAGAATTACCAAAATGCTCTTGAAAAAGTATACAGAAACTTCGGTGTGTTGAGACATCAGTCAATATTGATGTATTATTTTTTTAAAGTGTTTGAATTGTAGGTACAAATTAATCAGCTTACACTCCGATGCTTCCATTGAGATGCCGCATTTATCCATTTTTCATCCCCTTAAACAAATCAAATGCCTCTACAAGTAAAGTGTCCTATCGTATATATTTTCAGGAGTGGACTTTACCAGGTTTTGTAATAAAGTGTGTAGTATTTAGTTTAGCGTTTTCATTGGACGACAAGTTTACAAATGCCTTTTTGAAACCAAAGAAACCTCGTCTACTGTGGGAAGAGAAACATAACCTCAAAGTTGTTTATACAGATCTTGTGCTGCCAAAAATTTGAATCAAAGAGATACAATGTTGTGTCTATCGCTTAAATAGCTTATTATTGTTTTGAGTGGCTTTTTTGCTGACAAAGAGAACACTTTGCATTGTACCAAAAACCCATATATCGCTGGAAACAATTGTGGCATCCATTTTGCATCTCCAGAGTTTTCTCCCTTTGTTTTTCTACCTTCTCCGAATAATTTTATAGATCACCTAACATAATTGGCTTTTATTTCCGATAAAGCAAGCCAGGGTTGTACAACCATGGCTTCAATTGGTAACCAGGCCAGGAACAAAAAAAAAAGATGAAATTAGAGATTCGAGAACTAAACAAAATAGCAATGCTACCGAATATTCAAATGGCTGAGTTGAAACTGTGTAAGACTTTTGGTCATCTTTTCTCTGAACCACGGGGATCTAATCCACTATTTGTAATTGCTATTTGTTTCATTTCATCGGCTTTTTTTTTTTTGCAATGTTGGTTGGTTGTTTGCTATATTCGAATCCACACATTTTACATCACTCTAGGCCATTCCCTCAATAGCAACGATACTAAAACTAGTATAGCAATTGAAAAAAAAAAATAGAGCAAAAAAACGGGGAAAAGTATGAAATTTGTAACTGTCTCGAAATGACGTAACTATACACAGGTTGTTTGGGAATTCCAGCATTCTGAATTCTGAAATTTTCCCCCCTATATTGCTATCGAATCTCAATGTGCATATATAAGGAGCTATTCCCAATCGCTTTCAATTTGATTTAAGCATTTTTGGATCCAATTGGACATCAATTACAAATAATTTACATTTATAATTTACAACAATAACAAACAATGGGTTTAACTGACAAATTGAAAGGAATCAAAAAGGATGATGTTGAAAATATCAACAGCCAAGCCGGGAAATATGCCGGTGGTAAAGATGGTCAAACTGGTACTGATCTCGCCCAAGATAAGTATAAGCAGTACAAAGCCGGAAAAGCTGCTGAAGGTGCTAAAGATTCATTAACTGGTCAAAATCAAGGAAGTGGTAGTGGTACTTCTGGATACGGTGCTGGTGCTGGTGCTGGTGCCGGTTCTGGTGCTACTGGTGCTACTGGTGCTACTGGTGCTGATCTGACCAATGCTGCCTACGGTGGTACTAGTCAATCAGGTACTGGATACGGTTCATCAAACACTGCTAGTGGTCAACATCAAGGTTCCACTCATTCTGGTAGTCACGTCGACAGAGCCTCTGCTGGTGGATACGGCTCTACGGGTTATGACCAACAACAACCAAGCGGAACCCATGGATCTGGTACTACTGGGGCTCATGACTCTACTGGTTACGGTTCTTCTCAAACAGGGTCTCATGGTAATGCTGCTTATGGATCTTCTCAAACAGGATCTCACGGTGCTTCTGGTGCTTACGATTCTACTGGGTACGGCTCTTCTCAAACCGGTACTCATGGCACTACTGGCTATGGCTCATCACAAACTGGTTCTCATGGCGCTTCTACTACACATGACTCTACTGGCTACGGGTCTTCTCAAACAGGATCTCACGGTGCCACTGGTTACGGATCATCACAAACAGGTACTCACGGTACTCACGGTACTCATGATTCCACTGGCTACGGGTCTTCTCAAACAGGTTCTTACGGTGCCACTGGTTACGGATCATCACAAACAGGTACTCACGGTACTCACGGTACTCATGGTACTCACGGTACTCACGGTACTCACGGTACTCATGATTCCACTGGTTATGGATCAACTCAATCAGGTACTCACGGATCTACTGGTACTCGTGGAACAACCACTGGAGCTCATGATTCTTCTTCTGGTTATGGATCTTCACACACTGGTACAGCTGCTGGTACTGGCGCAGCTGCTGGTGCTGGTGCTGGTGCCGGATACGGTACTGCTACCACCGGAACAGGTCATGGTGATTCAAGTTATGGCCAAAGCTCTACTGGACATGGTAACCACTCTTCTGGTAGTCATCAAGGACTCAGTTCCAAATTTAAAACCGGTGTTGACCATCTTGATGCTAAGATTGCACAATTACCAGAACATTTGCAAAAGGAAGCCCACAAGGAGTTCGAAAGAGGTTACAACGATGCTAAGAAATCATTTAAATCTTAATAAAATCAAGCTTGCTTTATATATTGAATGAAAGAAGAATTTTAAACAACAAACAGTTTGTAGTTAGTTAGATACTAATGAGATTTTTTTTATTTGAATATTTTAAAAAATAATAATATTTTCTAAAGTAGCTACTACGGTTTAACTTGAACAGCCACATTGTAACATAGCGTATTGATCCCCTTTGTTTCCTTGAAGTAACCAAGATTGTTCCAATTCCTTCAATTCATCCCCCCACTTGGTTTCATCATAGGGATTAGAGCTCATCTTCTGCAACTTTTCAAGATATGTTGTCTCAGCTCCACGCGAGCTTTCTGCTTGCTGAATGACTTGATCCAAAATCCAATTTCTAGGTAAAAACTTTGGGTTGTATTTTGCTGGATCAGGTGTGGATTCATATTGTTTGGTTTTGTTCCGCAATTCATGGTACAGTATCAACCATTCACTAATTTGCTTTATCAAATCATCCTTGTGTTGTCTGTATGTGTTGAAATCATAGTCTGGTAAAAATTCTTTCTCGGCAATCGAAGCATAATCACCGGATTCAAGATCTAAACTCTGCAATTTCAAGAAAAACAAATTAAAATCAGTCTGTATCTTGAACAAAACATCCAACATCGGAACAATAACATCAGTACGTTGTATCTCTGGATTTTGTGCATCTATCAATTGGTGTGATATACCCAACCGATTGAAAAATGTCTCCACGTACTTTTTGGTAAACGCATGCTGATATATCTCACCACCAATTTCAATAATTTTCGTAGCACGCTTAATTATTGAATCCTCCCACTCCTCTTTGATTCCCTGTTTGAACAGTGGATCTTTTAACAAATCATTACCAGCACCCACCAACTCTGCCAAATCCTCTCCCAATCTAGTCAAATTCCACCAAATTGCTGTAGGAACATTTCTATATCCATATCTACCCTCATGATCTTCCGAGTTTGGTGTATAGTTTGGATTATATTTATCCATTATGGAAAATGGTCCAAAATCTATAGTTAATCCTAAGATGGATGTATTATCAGTATTTAGAACTCCATTCAAAAACCCATAACTCTGACAAATTGCTGTGGTCTCTGCATTTCTTACTACTGTTTCGTAATACATTTTATCATAATCAGTCAATTCTCCTAACGACTTATCTGTTGATTTAAAAAAATCAGGGCCGGTGCTAACAATTCTTTCAAAATTCTGAAACTTTACGCCATTAATTGTAAACAATTCATCGATTACATAATCCGACAAGTCTCGTATTCCTTCACGATCACCTCTCCATCTGTATAGGTCAAAAGTACCCATTCTTATCCAACTTTCAGCAAACCGCGCAACAATAGCACACCTTTCTGCTCCATGTCGTTGAGCCAAAGTGCTGGGCAAATACGTCAATGAGAGTGCTCTTGTAGTTGGTATTCCAATTGCATGTAAATGTTCTGATATAATGTATTCTCTAATAGATGAACGCAAAACTGCTTTGCCATCTGCAAATCTAGAGAATGGAGTTTTCCCAGCACCCTTTAACTGGATTTCATACTTGTCACGGTTCTCACCATCTGGTACAGCTTTAGGAACTTCGAACAAATTGGCCACCCTTCCGTCACCTAGCTGACCAGCAAATTGCCCAAACTGCCAACCTGCATAAGCTTGTGCATAAGGCATGGGGAAGTTTTCTTTGGCAAAAGTGACCTTGTCTTGATAGAATTCTCCACTCACTATCAGTTGAAAAACTGGATCTTCCATTTCATCTAAACTCAATCCTAAGTCTTTCATTGCTGATGGGTTGGCAATAATAAACTCGTAGTCATCTCTTGGAGTAGGCAACACCCATGTGAATCCACCGTGATTTATATTTCTTGGGGTATTAGTAATGTTGCCGTCGTTTTCCAAAGCAACCTCCACAGATGGGACTCTTTTATCTGGCTTTATCCGTTGAGTAAAGGAAGATGACTTTGGGAGTTCTATTAATTTCGAATTAGTCATCCTTTTAAGTGTTCTGATACTGGTTTTGAGCATGGATTGAGATAAGAAGAGGAATAAAGTTGGAAATTAGAAAGGCAAGACAAGAAGGTAGCAAACAAAAAAAAAAAAAAATGCAGACCAACTGGAGCGAGTGCGTGTGATAGAAGTATCTGGTCAGCCACCATTTTGGTGTGGAGATAACGTCAGCATTCAACGGCCACTAAAGCTCGTTTTGACTGTTAAGATTTGGAGAAATCAAATTAGCACAGATAGAAGTGATTTTTCATCTATAGAGAGGTTGGATATTTCAAGAACCGATAAGATAATACAATCGATGATTTTTGCTTTCCGAATTCTACACACCAACTTCCATTGTTGTTTAAAAACCAAACAATTGTATTTATGAGAGTACAAAAGCCATATAAACACATCTTGTTTTTCTTACTATATCTGGTGTGGTGGTTGATGGCATTCATCCAACCCAAATACTAATGTTTGTTTTAGTGCTGAAAGACGTGTTTTTGTGATTGGTTGCTATTGGGACAATCAAATCAAGTATTGCACTAACAATAGGATAGCCCGTATTGTTTAATTTTTTCTTGTTTACAGGTTTAAACAAAATAAGCATATTGTGATACTTCTACGATCAAATTGATTCTCCTATTTGTTGGCAAATCTTGCATAGTATTCATGTCTATTCTTCTTAATTTTTTTTTTCAAAAACACGCATAATCATCATCAACATCCATCGGTCGCATTATTGCTTAATTCTATATATAGCAAATAATAACACCTAATATTTTTTAGAAGAAATTTTTTTTTTTTTCTACACACAGTTGTTTTCTTTTTTTTTTTTTTTTTAGTGGTTAAGATCACGCATCTCTTCCAATATACTATTGAAAGCCATCTAGACAGGTTAGAATAATATCATAAACCAACGGTGATCTCCCCTTCAAAGAAGCATTAAAAGATTTTCGGAATGATCGCAAAGCAGAAAATAAAAATATTAATTGGTGTGATAATTGTGATAGCCACATATCATTTCATCGTCTCTTCAACCGCCAGAAGCAAAGGCTCGACTGGTTTAGTGGATTTTGGTTCATCGGAAAAGTCAACTACTGAAGAAGAACGTCCAAACAATAATATAGTCTCCAATAACAGACTCGATAATCCTCCTGACGAGGATATTCCTCATGCTGAACCTGATTCCCAACCTAAAGAACCGTCCAAAAGTACAAAGAAGGCCGACTATAGTATATTTTTCGAAGGTTTAGAAAAATTTGCAATTAAACAACCTGGAATTAAAGATAAATACAAAACAGGCAAGGCTGAAGAGAAGTTCTCGACTGATGATAACTTTTTGTTTGACAAGGAATATTTGGAAAACGTTTTGGATATCCCACAAGCGACTTTCGAAGAATTAAAGGATAGTCATAAGAGATATGTCACTGAACATATTCCCAAAATGCTTCAACGTGTGAAAACATTTGGTAGTTTAACACCATCCGACAAAGAGTGGGAATCATATAAAGGCTCCTCTGGTTACATAATCGTTGGGGGTGGAAAGTTTACTTGGCTATCATTTTTGGTTATTAAGCAATTAAGAGCCACAGGTGCTATATTGCCTGTTGAAATGTTCATTGCTACTGAAAGCGACTACGAAGAAGAATTTTGTGAAAAAATATTGCCAAAATATAATGCAAGATGTAATGTGTTTGACTACAAATTGGCAGATAATTTGAAAAAGCGCTTCGATATTGGCGGATATCAATATAAAATGTTAGCTTTGCTCAGCTCCAAGTTTGAAAATGTCTTGTATTTGGATTCGGACAATTTCCCAACTAGAAATGTTGACTACTTGTTTAACAGCGATTTATATAAGGAAAATAACCTCCTTTTATGGCCAGACGCATGGGCTAGAACCACAAACCCCAAATACTATGAAATCGCTGGTATTCCGATTAAAGAAAACAAAGTGAGATACTCAAGGTATGACGAAAAACGAGCTGGTGGTAAGGACAAACTTAAGCCATTGTCAGAATACACATTCAAAGATTCTTGGTATCATGATTTTGAGGGTACGCTCCCTGATCCTACTTCAGAAACTGGGATGTTTATGGTCAATAAAAGCAGTCATTTAAAGACTTTATTGCTTTGTTTATACTACAACGTTTTTGGACCACAATACTATTACCCATTGTTAACACAAGGATCCGCTGGAGAGGGGGATAAAGAAACATTTATTGCTGCTGCCCATGTCATGAAAGAGCCATGGTACCAATGTGCTCGTCAGTTTAAATGGACTGGGTATGTATCTAAAGTGGACAACAAGTTTACTTCTAAAGCGTTGGCTCATTATGACCCTGTTCAAGCTCAAGATACCTCCAGAACAGATGTTGATATAATCTTTATGCACCTTTCCTATCCAAAGTTTTACCCTACCTGGTTGGTTGATAACCATAATCTTGTATATGCTGATTCCGATGAGCATATAAGAATGTACAGTTCAATTAATAAGAATGTTGGGTATGACTTTGATTTGAGAGTATTGCAATTTTTCACTCAAGGATTATGTCCTAACTATTATGATTCCAAGACAGGAAAACCTATTGAAGACATTCCTGATATCGATTATACTAAAGATTATATGGGCAACTATTTGTTGTATGTTAAAGACGAGGAACAGAATAATATTGAAAGATGTAACAAAGTCTTTATACCTCATTTGAAATGGTTGAAGGAAACTGCCGAAATTCCTACAGTGGTTTCATAGGGAGAAAAAGTGGTTGGGTGGGAGTTGATTCAAGTTTTCATTTTTAAGGACTCGTAAATAGCATATGCATATTAGCAAACAGAACTAATAAACAAAACTTCTTATGATTTTAAGATCGAAATTTATATTTTTATATGAAGTAGTTTATGCTTGTGTTGGATATTCAGATTTTGGGAATGCTAGGCTGTCTCGTTTTTTTATTTCTTTTTTTCACACTCTCTTATTGTTGTGATTCTCGGCGAATTTATTACACACTACTGTTTGTGTTTTCCAGATAATTCCGATTTGACGTTTTCTTCTTTTTTTCTTTTTTTTTGACTTGTTTTGGTGATCATTTTTCTCTTAAAGCCAACAAATTGTTAATCCGAAATTTATTATATTGCCTAAAATCTAGCCACTCCCTTATCGTTCCCGATCGGTATTTTCGATTACTCGTTAAATATTGCTTACCATGAAATCCCAACCTATGCAACGCCATCGCATATAATAAATCGCGTCACCATTATTGCGATTGGGTGATAAATCCGTGTCTAAAAAATGAAGTAGGTTTTACAAGGAGAGTATAGACTGCTCAAACAGCAATGATGATAGATGTCTTCTTGCTGTTAATATTTTAGGTTGATCTAAGAACATCAAAGAAACTTTGTTGAAAATGACATACAATCTGTCCGTAGAACCGTTCACTCAATTTGTTATACAAGCGTCTGAGAAAACCTATTGTTGATGGAAAGTTGCTGCACCAATGGTGTCAGAAATTACAAAAGCCGCGTACCGAAGTTTTATATGTCGGGTATTGTTCGGTACGAAACGCATCCTTGTTGAAGAGGAAAAAAAAAAAAATAAAAGCTGTAAAATCCAAAATATTTAAATGCATTTCCGAATGTCATCACCATTTCATGATATAAAAACACCAGCTTCGAAACTTTGAACAACTAGTTGAACAAAACTTTTCTTTTTTTTTTTTTTTCCTTTAAAACTACAAAAACCCTCCATTGATTTGCATTCATTTGGTCTTTAATAATCATTTTATCATGTCAGATTCTACTCTGTCAAACTCAGTAGATGAGTTTATCCCACATACAGTAAATGAACTTGGGAAGAAAAGCTCAAATGTCACCGTCACCACCGTGTCTCAACTACCTGAACCAAACTATGAAAGCATATCAGTAATTAGAGAGATTTTGTTTATGTTTTTCATGTGTATGTCACAATTGTTAACACAAGCAGCCGTGTCTCAAACAATGAACACGCAGTTGAAGATTGCTGACACGTACAGTATTCAAGACGACCCGGGTGAAATGTCTTGGTTTGCTGCTAGTTTTTCTATGACAGCGGGTACGTTTATTTTGGTCTCAGGAAGACTAGGCGACATGTATGGATACAAATGCTTGTACATTATTGGGTACTTGTGGTTTGGAGTATTTTCGTTGTTGTGTGGATTTGCTGGATTAACAAAATCAAATATTTTTTTCACAACCATGAGAGGTTTACAAGGGATAGGTCCAGCATTAATGATGCCTAATAGTCAAGCCTTGATTGCTTCTTTCTACCCAGAATCGTTCAAGAAAAATGTTTGTTTAGCTTTGTTTGGGGCAATAGCCCCCAGTGGGTTTGTTGTGGGAGCCTTGTTCAGTGGATTATTGGCTGACTTGGCAAAATGGCAGTGGACATTTTGGTTATGTGGAATTGTGAGTATTTGTTTAGCTGCATTGGCCTTTCTTATAATTCCAAAAAAGATTGGCCTCAAATCGGGTGGGAAATTTGACTTCTGGGGTTCTCTTTTTGGAGTGTCTGGTTTAGTTTTGATTAATTTTGCATTCAACCAAGGTCCAAACATTGGATGGCATGTGCCTTATGTTTATGTGTTATTGATTGTTGGTTTTCTTTGCATTGTGGCATTCCATTTTGTCGAAGAAAGAGTAGAAGATCCGTTGGTGCCAAAAGAAGCCTTACAAGGTGATACAGGGTTTATCTTAGGTTGTATTGCTGCTGGCTGGTCATGCTTTGGTGTTTGGTTGTTTTATACGCTTAGGTGGTCACTTGTGGTGGATAATGACAATACAGTGATGTCTGCTGTCAAGATGATTCCATGTGGACCTATGGGTGTTATTGCTGCAATCAGTGGTGCTGTATTGTTAATGAAAATACCATCAGCAATAGTTATGTTTCTTGCCATGATGGCATTTTTCATTGGCATAGTAATAATGGGAACTAGGCCAGTGGGGCAAATATACTGGGCACAAAAATTTGTCAGTTTGTTAATTCAACCCATTGGAATGGATATGTCATTTCCAGCTGCCTGTATTTTATTGAGTTCCTCATTGCCAAGCCGTCAACAGGGAATAGCTGGGTCCTTGGTTTCAACATTTGTCAACTACTCGATCTCTATTGGGTTAGGATTTGCCGGTACAGTTGAATACTACACTACAAAGAATAAAGAGTCAAATTTGAATACAAGCATACTTGGAATGAGGAATGCATTCAGAATGGGAATGGGGTTGGCTGGTGTGGGTGTTGTGCTCTCTTCCATATTTATGTTAATCCAAATCATCAACAGAAGAAAGCTGGCACGGTTACAAGATATATAAATTATCTTCTCATCAAGAGAATTTTTAGTTACTTAATTTATAATTTAACAAAATATAAAATGGACAATAATGTGGCTCATTAATGTTAGCAGTTGATCATAATTTTAGTTCCGCGCGAAGCTGGAAGAACATCTGTCGCAAGAATTATGATTATTACTCATTTTATTTCTCTCCACTCCGATCACCCTTATCATTTTATCAACCACCAATTGTACAATGTCGAACCAAGTATTAAAGTCACCATTATCCAAATCAATCAAAATTGCACTTATTCAGTTAAAAGCTGGGGCAGATAAAGCAGCAAATTTAACCAAAGTAACCAAATTTATTGATGACGCAGTTACAAAATCCACAGGAGTAAATTTGGTCATGTTACCAGAATGTTTTAATTCGCCTTACGCCGTAGACCAATTTAGAAATTATGCTGAAGACATCCCCCAGGGAGAGACTACTCAATTGTTATCGAGTTTGGCACAAAAATATAAAATATACATTATAGGGGGCTCAATTCCAGAGAAAGGTAAGGATGATAAAATTTACAATACATCATTGACTTTCAATCCTCAAGGTGAAATCATTGCAAAGCACCGGAAAGCTCATTTGTTTGATATAGATATACCTAATGGTATTACCTTCCAAGAGTCATCGACTTTATCCGGAGGAGACAAAGCCACGGTTTTCAAATTGGGAGAGTATGGTAATGTTGGCTTGGGTATTTGCTACGATATCAGATTTCCAGAATTGGCTTCAATAGCATCCCGTTACCCATATAACTCGTTTGCTATGTTTTATCCAGGTGCATTTAACACAACCACTGGTCCGTTGCATTGGCATCTATTGGCTCGTGCTCGTGCAGTTGATAACGAAACTTTTGTAGTTTTATGTTCACCTGCCAGAGACGTTGAAGGTGGTGGCTACCAAGCCTATGGGCACTCATTAGTTGCAGACCCATTTGGTAATATTATTGCCGAAGCCGGAGAAGGAGAAGAAATATTGTACGCTGAATTGGACCCAGCTTTGTTGCCAAAAGCCAGAGATGGAATCCCAGTACACTATCAAAGAAGATTCGACATCTACGGTGACTTTGTTGGTGAAGGAAAAGCAGAAGTAAGCGACAAATAGATTATGATACAGCTATTTACATTTTATAAATTACAAGTAAAATTTCTATAATTCATCTTCTCTTCGTTCTATAAACTCCGACAATATGTCCATAAACTCATTTGGTTTTTCGCTTATAACCCAATGCCCACAGTTAATGTCTCTAAGTTCAAAATCTGGGAAATATTTGGCGATTTCTGGTATGGCATCATCAGGGATATATTTTGATTCAGTTCCTCTTATAAACAATGCAGGACCTGTCCATCGTGAAATATTCAGATCATATGGCCAGCTGGCAACAACTCCTTTCGTGATGGCATTCCCCACAATATCCAAAGGAACTTTAGATGTAATATGCCCATGTCGCTGGCCCTTGTTTACATTTGTTAACAAAAATTGTCTAATATATTGATTTGGCTCAACTTCTGCCAATTTTGCATCCACATCTTTGATATTGGTATATTTATACTTTTCTATTGCCAAACGTAATTGATTAACATATTTGCCAAACAGTAAATCCAAGGTTGGATATGTAATTGGTGAATTATCAACAGAACATATGAATTTTGGTAAATCGGGTCTTCTTAATGCTACTGCCATGACTGCTTTAGCACCCATTGAATGGCCAATCAATATCGGCTTTGCAGATTCGGGGAATTTCTGCAATCCAACCCAGTTTTCAATATCTGCTGCAAAACTCGGATAGTCTAAACGGGGATGGTGAGGACTGGTACCAAAGTTTCTTAAGTCCAAGCAGTACACGTCACGATCCAATCTTGTACTCAATTTCTTGGCCACGGTTCTGGTATTTTTACGAGACCCAAAAAGTCCATGAAGAAACACCAATGGTGATTTAAATGAAGATGGTTCGTTTGTTGGGGAATATTTATCGTATGATAGCTCGACTGTTTCAATAGATCCATCAACTGCCAAAGAATCTCCTAAATAAGCTCCATCGGTAAATGATTTTGAGGCTGGACCAAATTTCCTCAGACTTGTGGAAAAAAGTCTGGCATAGCCATTTGTGACGGATCTAAGCATAGCATACATATATGTACAATTCTAGAAGTTCATGCAAAAGAGGATCGTGAGTAGGATTTTATCTTCTTTTTTCTTGCTCTCTCTATTCTCAAAAAGCAATTGGTTGGTGTTCCAAGCATTATCATTATCACACATCTTAAAAATGATTCTAAAAAAATAGCATTTAATCAAACACTCCTTAGACTGTCACCCAACCAGTGAACATAGCTCCCAGGGCATAATTTCTTTGCATATTCTGTCAATTGGTACCTGTCAAAAATTTCTTATCGATTAATGTAAACTATAGTCTTCCAAATACGGTCACGTGATCAGTGACATATATACTGCATATAAATATATCTGAAATTTCAGGTTAGTTAAGAAATTCAGCAATCGAAATTCCTTAAAAATAAACAACCCTTAAAATATTCTTATAAAACGACGAAATTCAATTGAATTTCGATTAATTTCGAATTTTTTTTTTTTTTTAATAACTACTACTGCTAGCATTTAGCAAATTCAATTAATACAACTATTTCAATTGAGATGTCCGCCGGTACCCCAGATGCCACTGCAGCGGTGAATGTATGTTATACACCCTTGTTACCAGTATTTATCTCAAAAACTGATTGCAGGAAAATACTAACCGAAGTTTATTTTTCTTTTACTTCCAGCCAAGTGAAACACTAGAACCACCAAAGCAAGTTGAAATTAAAAATCAGCCACCCTTGAAAAAAGAGCCCGTCACAGCAGAATCCTCAAGCACTAGTCAATTCCATGAAAGCAACCACAAGGCTTCAAAGTCTACCACTTCATTGTCTTCGCTTTCAAGAAGCAGCAGTCGAGCATCGCTTTTAACCCCTAGTGAAGATTTTGATATGTCTAATGTCAAGACTAAACCACCTCCAAGACAGCCAGTCGACCCTACCTATAGAGGTTGGAAGGAAGTTGGTGGGTTTGAAGAGGAGGATGTATTGACTGCTGAAGATGAAACTGTAGATTTGTTATCAAAAGGGTCACTTTTCGACCAATATTTACCTGCTGCAATCTATGGAGACTGGTATCACAATACTGGTTATTTGATTGTTGGGGGATTGTTGTCTTGGATTATTGGTTGGTTTAGGTTTTCAGTTGCACCCTTGTTTTTCGTCATGGTGGTGTTTTCTTTGTTATATCGTGCATCAGTTAAGAAGTACAGAGGTGTTTTGAGAGAACAAGCACAACGTGAATTTTCTGTTAAATCAATTGAGGATGACTATGAAACCATGGATTGGTGCAATTATTTTTTAGAGCAATTTTGGTATTATTTGGAACCATCAATTTCTCAAATTGCTTGTGAACAAGTTAATCCTATCTTGGCAAGCTCGCCAGCACCTGCATTTGTTAAATCATTGTGGCTTGATAGCTTTACTTTAGGGACCAAGCCTCCTCGTATTGATTCGGTGAAAACATTGGCAGGAACTGCTCCTGATGTTGTTGTCATGGATTGGGGATTTTCGTTTACCCCAAATGCATTGGTTGATGCTAATCACAAACAATTGAAAAGCCATGTGAACGAAAGAATTGTTGTTAAAGCAACCTTGTTTGGTATTACTATTCCGATCGCAATTGATGATGTTTCGTTCAGTGGTTTAGCGAGAATCAGATTGAGATTAATGACTTCTTTCCCACATGTTGAAACTGTTAATGTGTCTATGTTAGAACCTCCAAAGTTTGATTTTAATACCAAGGTGTTGGGTGAATCTTCTTGGTGGTGGGAAGTTTTGTCAATTCCAGGTTTATATCCATTGATTAACGAAATGGTTAAGAAGTATGTGGGACCTTTGCTTTTCACACCTTTATCTTTCCAATTGAACGTTCAACAACTAATGGCTGGTAACGCCCTAGACTCAGCTATTGGTGTTTTGTCAATTACTGCAGATTCTGCTAGAGGATTGAAAGGATTCAAAACAATTGGTAACACTTTGGACCCCTATCTTACTTTTGGTTTTCAAAATAAGGTGTTGGCTAAGACTAAAGTCATCGATGATACTAGTGAGCCAGTTTGGAAACAAACTTTAAGAATTCCTATTTCTTCTTTATCGGAACCATTTAACATTACCTGTATTGATTTCAATGATTTCAGAAAAGATAGACAAGTTGGTGCTATTCAATTTGATTTGGAACCATTGATTGATAATCCAAAGCAACCAAACCTCACTGCTGCATTTTTGAGAAACAACAAGCCAGTTGGGGAGTTGTCTTTCGGACTTCACTTTATGCCAACTATTGAACCTGTTAGACAAGCAGATGGTGCTATTACTCCACCACCAGATTTGAATACTGGTATTGCTAGAATCCAAGTTATTGAAGCCAGAAACTTGAAAGGTGGTGAAAAAGGTGCCTCAACCAGTGCTGAAGTCATATTTGATGGTGAAACTGTTTTGACCACATCGGTTCAAAAGAATACGAACAATCCTGGATGGGGTGCCACTACAGAACAAATTGTCTACAATCGTGCTAAAGCTAAGGTCAGAGTTTTGATCAAGGATAAATCTGGTAAGACTATGGAACAAGTTACCCACAGTTTGAATGAATTAATTGATGCGACCCAAGTTGAACAAACCTGGTTCCCATTGTCACGTGGTGGTGAGCTTAAGATCAATACTACATGGAAACCTGTCGAATTAGAAGGAGCCAGTGGTGCTGGTGGCTACACTCCACCAATTGGTGCCATTAGAGTTGGTATTGAAAATGCCGAAGACTTGCGTAACTTGGAGACAATTGGTAAAGTCGATCCATATGCAAGATTGTTGGTGAATGGTTTTGAAAGAACAAGAACAGCTGCTATTGAGTCGACATTGAATCCAACTTGGAATGAGATTCATTATGTTACTGTTTCCTCGCCAAATCAAAAATTAACAATCGAGGTAATGGATGTCGAATCCCATTCCCCGGATCGTACTTTAGGCTCATTTGATGTTAAATTGACTGACTTGATTCAAAAAGACGAACGAGGCAATTATATTGAACATGTTGACAAGAAACAAAGAAGTGGTAGATTAATCCACAAAAAGGGACCAAAGGGAAATGTTACATACACATTATCTTTCTATCCCGCTTTGCCGGTGATGTCACTTCAAGATTACAAGGATGAAGAAGAGGAGAAGAAACAGATTGAAAAAGAAAAACAGAAATTGGCTGAAGAAGAAAAAGAAGCTAATAAGGAAGCATCAGGTAAAGAAGATACTGGTAAAGCAAAAGAACCCGAAAAGTCTAAAGAAGAGGAAGAGAAAACTGAAGAAGATATGGAAGACGAGCTTGAAGATGAAAATTCTTTTGGTCATAAATTGAGATTATCGTTAGATGAATTACTTGAGTACAAGAGTGGTATTTTGATATATGAAATTCAAGAAGGTAATTTGAGCAAGGATGATGTTTATTTACAATTTTATTCTGGAAATCAAGGATACCCTGATTACATCACCAAAGAAATCAAAAAGAAAAATGGGAAAATTCAATCAACTGGAGATTCTGTCATCACAGATTTGGAGTGGTCTCAAACTCATCTCAGATTGGTTAAGAAGAAATACGAAAACAGAGTTGATAAATGCGTCGCTGAAGCTACTATACCAACTTTACAATTGTTGAAAAATGGTTACAATAAACCAATGAATGTCGAACTTTCTGGTGCTGGTAGTGCATCTTTCAAAATTCAATTTTCTTGGATTCCATTAATCTATGAATCAGGTATTCCACCACAAGATTCTATTGACAACTCTGGTATATTAACAGTTGATGTTCTTAATGCTGAAGGGTTGCCATCAGCTGATAGCAATGGAAAATCGGATCCTTTTATGCAAGTTTTCTTAAACTCCGACAAGGACCCGTTTACCAAAACGAAAACTATCAAAAAGACCCTAGACCCAACTTGGAACCACACAGCAACTGTTGAAGTTGCCAATAAATATGATTCTGTGTTGAAGTTTGTTTGTTACGATTGGGATATGGCCGATAAGAATGATTTATTAGGAATTGGTTATGTCGAATTGAGTGATTACGATTTGAAAGACGGTCCTGCTGATGTGACAATTGAATTAGAAGGCGAAGAAGGTGAGGCTGCCGGTGTTGCTTACGCTAGACTTTCATTTAAGCCAGAATTCATTTTGAATGTTAAACCAAAGGGTTCTGGTACCGGTATAACTAAAGTCGGGAATGTAGGTGTTGGTGTTGGTAAAGGAGTAGGCAAAGGTGTTGGAAAAGGTGTTGGTGTATTAGGTAAAGGACTTGGTGGAGGAATCAAAGGAATCAGAAAAGGCTTACATATTGGTAATTCTGAATAATCCTTTGCAGGAAGTACTTCTGTTAGCTAATGGGCTACATCAAGTTAATAATTTATTAAGTTCCTTTGTTTAATTTTTTTTTTTTCTTTAAGTTGTTGTTTATGTAGAACCATATAGTAGTCAATCAATATTGGATCGTTTATTGTTTTGTTATTGAATTACAATTAGTTATGTATTATGTATGTGGGCACAAAAACAAATCTATGATAGACAGAGAGAGTGTGAGACTGTGAGATGAGTTTTGTATTTGTTAGTTTTGCGATGGAAGAGAAAAAGAAAAAATTTTTATTTTTGCTCTTACCCTTTTTTTTTTTTTTTCATTTGTTGAATTAATATCCCTTAAGACTATCTAGATCATCTATTTCTTTTCTTGATTCTACAAATACCCCCTTATATTGTATAGGAAAGAAAACATTCATATAAACAACTCAAAATGGATATTTCAAAACCAGTAGGTTCAGAAATTACTTCTGTTGATTTTGGGGTGTTATCTGACGAAGAAATTAGAAAGTTATCTGCCAAACAAATCACTAATCCAATCGTGTTTGATAATTTGGGCCATCCGATAAATGGTGGGTTATATGATTTGTCACTTGGTGCATTTTTAAGAAATGTATGTACAACATGTGGATTAGATGAAAAATTTTGTCCAGGTCATTTGGGACATATTGAATTACCTGTCCCTGTTTATAATCCAATGTTCTTCAACCAATTATACATTTTCTTGAGAAGTGCCTGTTTGTATTGTCACAAGTTCAAACTTAATCAATTAGAAGTGCACAATTTCGAATGTAAATTGCATTTGATTCAATATGGGTTGTTATTGGAATGTGTTGAGTTAGATAATATAATGGCCAAATCCTCCAAATCTAGTAGCGAAATTGATATCGATGGTGAAGATGATGATGAGGAAGGCTCAGTGGATGAAAAATCTAAAAGAGACCTTATGAAACGTCGTGAATTATTTGTTAAAAATGCTATTGAAAGTGCCTTGAAAGACGGTAGAACTAGTCACAAAGGAGTTGTCACTGCTTCTGTGTCTGAAGAAAGAAAAGCAACTATTCATGATTTTTATAAAAGATTATTGAGTAGACCAAAATGTACCAATTGTGGTATGTACTCTCCAGGTTTCAGAAAAGATGGGTTTACCAAGATTTTTGAAAACTCGTTGACTGATAAACAAATAACCAATAATCGTGTAAAAGGTTTGCAACGTCCTGATATGATCAAGAAAAATGCGGGCAATGGTAATTCAAGTTCTGCAGCAAGTGATCTCCCAAATATAAAGCACAAGGGAGGATCCAAGTATGTGTTATCCACTGAAGTTAGAAATATTTTAAGATCATTATTCCACAAGGAGCAGGCAATTTTACAAAAAGTTTTCCATTCTAGACCATACCAACATGACCCAATTAGTGGAGATCTTTTTTTCAAACAAGCAGTGTTAGTCCCTCCTACAAGATTTAGATTACCTTCTAAATTAGGAGATGAAATACACGAGAATGCACAAAATGAATTATTGTCGAATATTATTAAAACTTCTGTTCTCATAAGGGATTTGAACGAAAGAATTTCCAACATGTACAAAGAGAAAATTAGTGGTGAAGACAAGAAGATTATTTTCAACAGATTGATGAATGCATTTGTGACTTTGCAGAACGATGTCAATGCATTTATCGATTCCACTAAGAATCAGAATGCCCCAGCAGGGAAAGTACCAAATCCAGGTATTAAACAAGCTTTGGAAAAGAAAGAAGGGTTATTTAGAAAACATATGATGGGTAAAAGAGTCAATTATGCTGCTCGTTCAGTCATTTCCCCAGATCCTAATTTAGAGACTAATGAAATTGGTGTTCCACCAGTTTTCGCCAAAAAATTGACTTATCCTGAACCTGTTACATCTTATAATGTTTCTGAATTGAGGCAAGCAGTCATAAATGGTCCAGACACCTGGCCAGGAGCAATACAAGTACAAAATGAAGATGGATCCTTGATTTCATTAGTTGGTATGACATTGGAACAACGTAAGGCCATTGCCAATCAATTATTGACTCCAAATGGAGGTAATTCAGTTGTTGGTAAAAAAGTTTACAGACATATCAAGAACAATGATGTGGTGATCATGAATCGTCAACCAACATTGCATAAGGCTTCTATGATGGGTCATAAAGTAAGAGTATTACCTGGAGAGAAAACCTTGAGATTACACTATGCCAACACTGGTGCGTATAATGCTGATTTTGATGGGGATGAAATGAATATGCATTTCCCTCAAAATGAAAATGCTAGAGCTGAAGCTTTGAATTTGGCAAATACCGATAATCAATACCTTACTCCAACATCAGGTTCACCATTGAGAGGGTTGATTCAGGATCATATTTCTGCTGGGGTTTGGTTAACTAACAAAGATACCTTTTTCAATAGAGAAACTTATCAACAATTGATTTATGGTTGTATTAGACCTGAAGATGGTCATACTTCTAAAAATCGAATTGTAACAGTTCCACCAGCAATTTACAAACCAGAAATGTTATGGACAGGTAAACAAGTGATTACTACTGTGTTGCTTAACATCAAACCAGACAATGTTCCTGGTGTCAATTTGATATCTAAAAACAAAATTAAGAGTGATTATTGGAGTGAATCAAGTACTGAAAACGAAGTTATTTTCAAGAATGGTGAATTAGTATGTGGTATTTTGGATAAATCGCAATATGGTGCTTCTCAATTTGGTATTGTTCATTCATTACACGAAGTCTATGGTCCAACTGTTGCCGGTAAGGCATTGAGTGTTTTGGGTAGATTATTTACAAACTATATCATGATGACTGCATTTACTTGTGGTATGGATGATTTAAGATTGACTGATGAAGGAAATACTTGGAGAAAAGATATTTTGAAACAATCTGTTGACATTGGAAGAGTTGCTGCTACAGAAGTCACTAATTTGGATGAAGACACCAAGAATAACAATAAAGAATTATTAAGAAGATTAGAAGAAATTTTGAGAGATGATAACAAATTGGGTATTTTGGATGCGATCACTCAATCTAAAGTTAATGCCATTACATCTCAAGTTGTTTCTAAGTGTGTTCCTGATGGTACGATGAAAAGATTTCCTTACAACTCTATGCAAGCGATGGCATTATCTGGTGCTAAAGGTTCTAATGTTAACGTTTCACAAATTATGTGTCTTTTAGGGCAACAAGCTTTAGAAGGTAGAAGAGTTCCGGTGATGGTTTCTGGTAAGACATTACCATCATTCAAACCATTTGAAACCGATGCTAGAGCTGGTGGTTATATTAAGCAACGTTTCTATTCTGGTATCAGACCACAAGAATATTATTTCCATTGTATGGCTGGTAGAGAAGGTTTGATTGATACCGCTGTCAAGACTTCGAGATCTGGTTATTTGCAACGTTGTTTAACAAAACAATTGGAAGGTGTTCATGTCAGTTATGATAATTCTGTAAGAGATGCCGATGGAACATTGATCCAATTCCTTTATGGTGGAGATGCAGTTGACACGACTAAACAATCTCATATGAATCAATTCAAATTCTGTGTCGACAATTATGATGCCTTGTTGACCAAATATAATCCTGGAGATATGACTGAGAATATTGATACTGATTTGGCAATGTCATATTCCAAGAAAGTACGTAAATCATTGAAGAAACAAAATGATATTCCACATTACGATCAAGTTATCAAATATGACCCAGTGTTGAATGTTTATAATCCAGCCAAATATTTGGGATCAGTATCTGAGAAATTCCAAGAAAAATTGGATACTTATGTTTCCAAGAATCCAACCGTATTTGCCCAATCAAAAGAAGAAGCTAAATCTACTGGCAAGATCACGGAAAAGAAATTCAGAGCCTTAATGCAATTGAAATATATGAGATCATTAATTAATCCTGGTGAAGCTGTTGGTATTATTGCTTCTCAATCTATTGGTGAACCATCTACTCAAATGACTTTGAATACTTTCCATTTTGCTGGTCACGGTGCGGCAAATGTTACTTTAGGTATCCCACGTATGAGAGAAATCATTATGACTGCATCTGCTAGTATTAAGACTCCACAAATGACATTACCTATTTTAGCTGATGTTAATGATGAACAAGCAGATGCATTTTGTAAATCTGTTGCTAGAGTTGTTATGTCTGAATTTGTTGATAAAGTTGTTGTTACTGAAACCACATCTCAAGATGTTGATGGATCTAATAGTAGATCTTATGTTATTGGTTTGAAATTCTATACCAAAGAAGAATATGAAACTGAATATGATATTTCACAAGAACAATTAGAAGATGTCATTACTAGCAAATTCTTGCATGCGTTAGAATCACAAATTGTCAAAGAAGTTAAGAAACAAAAGAAACCTGATTATATGCCAACTGTTGGTAAATCAGCTGGTAAGACCGATATGGAAACTGTATCAGGAAAGATAAAGGAAATAGATAACGGCGACGACGATGATGATGATGATAATGAAATTGATGAAGATCATGATGAAGAACAAGCGAAACAAAATGTTAAGCAACAAGTTTCATATGAAGGACCAGATGATGATGAAATTGAAACCATGAAAAAAGCAGAAGAAACAAGTGATGAAGAAATGGACGGTGATAATTCTTCTAGTTCTGATGAGTCAGAACTGGATAGTGACAACGATGAAGATGTTGACATGGATAAACCTTCCAAACCAGAATTGTCACGTTCTGCTAAAGATCGTCAATCAGAAGTTATAGCATCACATAACATGGTGACCCAATTCAATTTTGATGATGAAGTGGGTGAATGGTGTGAATTCAAATTAGAATTGAATGGTAATGAAACACAAAAGTTGTTGATGGTTAATATTGTTGAAGATTTGTTACGTAAAGTTGTTGTTCGTGAAATCCCTCATATTGGTAGATGTATACGTCCGGAACCAGATGCTAAAACTGGTAAGAGAATATTAACTACTGAAGGGGTTAATTTCAAAGCTATGTGGGATCAAGATGATTTCATCAATGTCAATGGAATCACATCCAATGATGTTTATGCTGTTTTGAAAACTTATGGTGTGGAAGCAGCTAGAAACACCATTGTTAATGAAATCTATAGAGTGTTCGATACTTATGGTATTAGCGTTTCTTCACGTCATTTGGATTTGATTGCTGATATGATGACCAGAGAAGGTACTTATTTGGCATTCAATAGACAAGGTATTGATAGTAGTACATCAGCATTTATGAAAATGTCTTATGAAACAACTTGTCAGTTTTTGACTAAAGCAGTGTTGGATGGTGATCGAGAAGAATTGGAATCTCCTTCTGCTAAAATTGTTATGGGTAAATTATCTAATGTTGGTACTGGATCATTTGATGTATTTGCCCAAATGCCAAGAATGTGAAAGTGAGATACTTTGTTGTTGTATTATAGATTAAAGATATATATATAGAAATCAAAAACATTAAAAAAAAAAAAGATTCAGTAATAATATAAAGTTTGTTTGTTTGATTGATGAAAACTTATTTGTAGATGATGATGCTTCTTTCGATTCTTAACTCTACGTTTGTAAATCAATATAAACTATACTTTGAAAATATAATATTATTATCATTTATACAAAAAAAAATTGAAGAATATACTATTGACATTGTCCAGTATATTCTAATCCTACGAGTAGATAAATGTGTACGCATTTGTTAGTCGAAAAAGTAATTCTTCAATAGTTTTTAAACTCTAGGAAAAACAATCTACAATTGGGCTTATGTACTGGATTGTATGATTATCAAATATCTAGCCAATTATTATTAGTTATTAATAATCAAGAGCCATTAAATATACGTACTAACATCCTCAACTTACACCAGAAGATAGACTATAACTTCATCCCGCAATTACTTTTATTAATAGTACCATTTATTTATATTACGCATTGTTTGTTTGTTTGTTTGTTAGACTTCTATACAT